>NC_071573.1:61902944-62202944 GCF_024509145.1 Vidua macroura | reverse complement strand
TGTGGCACTCGTAAAAAAAAGTCAGTTTTTCTTGAAAATATTACTAAACTGCACAGCTGTCTGAGCAAGTTTCATACTTGCAACCTTCTACATTACCCACTTTTGCAGTAATAATTGAGATAAATAATTCTAGTGTCAGAAGCTTTATCTTTCCAATTTTCATATCAGAAAAAGTCTGAAAGGAAATTAATTGCCTTGCCCTTGTCTGGAGTGGTCTGAGGTTTTTCTCCCCGAGTAACATGTTTATGATCTTTATAAGGATACTGCTCTTCTGGAGAGCCATACTGCAACAACACATAAAACAGCTAAGACTGAAGAAGATGTTTTAAGAAGACTTCTTCCTCCAGATTAAACGTGGACTAACCTAAGATGCTTTCACTTCTTATCATTGTCCTTATTTCAGCAATAAATGTACCGAAGTTCCCACAAGCCCCCCCAAATCCAATTTAAAACGAGCCAGCTTGAAACAGAGTGGGACAATTAGCCACAAGAACCCTACAGGAAGAATCTATCAGTAATATCTTAAACCACCTCAGCTATTTTAAAATTGGATTTGTCCACACTTCTACTTTAGTAGAGATGTGTATCATGCTGCCAGACCACATTTCAGAGGAGGTACCTAGGTCATTTTGGTTCAAGTGAGTTGCTCAAACTATATCAGTATAGTTAATGTAGTACAAAGTGGCAGAGATAAAAATAAGAAAATATTTCAGGCCAAAACTAAGCAGTTTGGTAGTTTAAACAGAGACTGTGAAAAACAGAACTTTGAAAATCTAAAATTAAAAGCAACCACAAGAAACTCATTTTGTTTTTAAAAAATAAAATGTCCAAACAGTTTATTCAAACAAGAAAACAAATCACTGATTTCTGTCTCATGTTCATCTTTTGTAATCTAGTGACTGAGGACAGAATACCTATTCCACTAATATCTACTTACAGTCCTCAAAAAAACCCTGCAATTTTGTTCACTAGTATTAAAATTCTCAAATTCAAGAGCCATAACAGCACAGAGTATGTTTCTCTGTCTTGTTGCTGTTATTAATTAAGTCCCATTTGCTGCCTCTGAATCGCTGTTATGTAGTTGCACTGGATGGGTGTGTAGAGAGTAATGGAAGATGGATCAACAGCTGTAGTTATTATGAAAATTATGGCACTGCATGAGAGGAATTGCAGCTGCTCAATTCATGCAAATAAGAGCTACTTGATAATGCCTATAATTACACAGCATGTCAAAACAGCATAGCTGGAGTGTAAGTAGAGACTACATATTTTAGAAAGCCAAAAGATTTCCATTTCATTATATTCTCATTCCCTAAACGCCTATTTAGAGATAACAAGAAACACTTTCTGTTGACAGGCTCACAGATACAGAAAGGTCTGCTGAGTCTCCCAGGTGCATTCTCCTGCCTGCACTGCAGCTGTCAAACACGAAGCCTCTCTGCTATTTGTAACACAGCCTGGATTCACATCACAGCTGGGGCTTCAGCTCACTGTGTGCTGAGCAGATATGAAAAAAGATCCAGCCACATCTACTTTCAAAGCAAAGGAAGATTGCTTCCAAGTGGCTCAGACAATGCAGATAACACATCCTCGGTTCAAAGTCTGTTCCTGATACCTGGAACAGCACTGTAATATTCTAGTTTACTTTACTTTGGAGTGTACCTTCTTTCAGCTTGTTCGGGGTAATTCCTTTCCCACTTCAGGCACTATGGCCCTTTTCAAGAGCACATTTCCTTTTCTTAGATGAAAACTTCACTAAAAGCTCCTCATTTTCAGAGATGCTGCTCACTGTGCTTATCCTGCTACATCTGTAGGCTGTTTGCACATTAGCAATAGTTTATATAAAGTGACATTTTATTACTTTAGTGTCTTCCCATTCCTGTTCTGCCTGTTTAATTAAAGCCCTCTTTTTTTGCCAGTTGTTTTGTGCTAGCAAATCCCTGCATCTGCATGGAAAAAAAAACAGGGATGAAACTTCAGTTGTTTTCCTCTGCACCTCAAATTCTTGTTTCAATAGCTGTGTAGCACAAAATTATGTTACAAATAATAAACCCAGAACAAGAAATACAAGAGTAGTGATTTATTTATTTTTATTTATGACATTTACAAAAAGAGACACAGGGAGATACACAATTTTGCAACCCTCCTACCTCTCACTCAAGGGTGAGTTGGACCTACTTGGACTGGTGTAACACAGTCAGTTGCTAAAGTTCCTTACTACTCTTGTTTTACACTGTGATCCAAACCACATCACTTTGCAGAAATCACAACTTTTTTTTCCTGTGAAGTCTGGTGACAAAATCTCGTTGCAAATGCCTTGGAACCCAGGATCTTTACTCCTGGTAGAAGTGATACCTCCTCCTACTTCTCACATTTCAGTTGGACAATCAGTAAATTACTGACCCAACATAATACTACACAATACTACTACAATGTTAACCTTACCTGAAATCACATGCTGTGGTAAGTTCTGCTCCTCCTCCAAAAGCTTTTCCTTGAACTAGTGCAACACTGATCAAAGGCAACCTGCACAAGAGAATTTAGTAAGCAAAATTCATGCTTTTAGACTTTCAGAAATTACAAAACAATTAAACCAAACCATTTCTACAGTAAAAGTTGAGAAAAATATGCTGTTCCAATTTTATCAAATAACTACATCTTTGTGGGCAATCGGCACGACACCAATTACACTTATGTCAAAATTACTATCGCATAATTGATACAGAACCCCAAAATGGAAAAGCAACACAGAAATTTTAAATGGAATCAAAATAAAGATCATGTACTGAAAAACACACGTTACGAAAAATACGTGCTATAGAATATACCTAAAAAGACTGCCTGCAAGGAGTAACAGGACAGCAACACAAGATTCTACTCTAAGCCAGGGCACCACAGAAAGCAGCAGAAAGAGACACAAAGAACTGAAGGGCTGGGTTATCTAAAATTAATGAGATTTACCATGACAGCTTCAGCAGCTTCTTCAAACAGAGTGCTACTATCTCAGTCATCAACAAAACTTTTTTTGCAGACAAAATCTTTTGAGGAAAGCAGCAATCTGTTACCTTTGTTGGTGTTGTATTTAATCATGTTCAAGGTAATTCAAAGGACAGAGGGAAAGAAGAGTATGTTTCCCCACTGCTGATGTGAAATGAATACTAATGAACAGTGACTTAGGATAAGGCAAGTTCCTTAAGAAATGAAGGCAGCTGGTTAGTTACAGAATTTGCACACTAATACAGCTGTTTCATCATTTACTATGAAGAGACATTTAGCTTTTTGAGCAGTTTACAAACCACATTCAGAAGTCTGCATCCTAATTATAACCACATGTCTGGTTTTAGTTCTCCTTCAACAGAAGCACCAACACTTACAGTCCAAGTTCACTTACAAGCTGCAGTTCATGCAATACATGGCACAAGAGAACCCACTGGAAGAGGGCAATCTCATTTTTCCTGTGCTTTATGAGAAAGAAGAAGATGTGGGTCCAAAATGGCTACATCCACACTCTAATCCATTTGAGGCATCTCTCTCAGGATCACAGTCAGCTTCAGCTCTGAGGGAGACTAATCCTATCTACAACAGATGTCCCCAGACAGCAGCTCAGTGCTCCCCCTGAACCACAGCTTAAAGATACGCTAAGTCTACACACCTGAGGTGGGGACTTAATCTTCACACATCTTCCTCCCCTTAGCTTTGCCCCATCAATTTCGATTACATGGAGACAAGCTTATGCAAATGTCTTCCAATCCTGAGGATTCCTTACAGTACTACTAATGTAAGTTTCCAATCTCCTGGGTAATTTTACAGAAAAAATGTTAATTCATAACATTTTCTCATATAGACTATTTGAAAACAAAGAATATTCATCTTCAAAGAGCTCTAAGCAGAAAAACACAGACTCTACCACAAATGTAGTTAATAGAAATGTAACTTCTTAAGGGAAGCTAAGTCTAAAGGAAAGGGTGTTCTTTTCAGAATTACCAGATGGTAGAACTGACACACTCCTCTTGTGAAGTGGGAAGATTAAATCAATATGTCAAATAAATATTACCTATGTAGGCTGCATAACCTGTTGCTGCTTATTATTTAAAAGCTATCAATTTCCAATGAGTTAGAGAGGTTGAGTTTCAGAAAATCTGAGGGCCTAGATTTCCTTAATTCTGGGTATCTCCTAGCTTTACACATATAAGCCTAGTTTTTTGTGGGTTTTTTTGGGGTTTTTTGGGTTTTTTTTGTTTTTTTTTTTTTTGGTTTTTTTTTGGGTTTTTTTTTTTTTTCAATCTCTGGAAAGTGTAATAGTTGCAAAATGTTAAGGTCTAATTTTAATCCATAAATACCTACCTGATTAACATGTGTGAATACAAGGTCTGGGATTCAAAATTACATACATAAAACTACATATTTATCTTTAAATATCTCATTAAAGAGTTAGCCAAAATACATTCTTATACTCATTATTGCTTCATAAATAGGTAAATAAAATATATTACCTCATGAGTCTGGTTAAGGTGTTTTGCATATACATGCACATATTCATCCCATCCTACAATGAATAGGAAATTAAAAAATGTTATATGATCTTAATGTGAAGCAATTAAACACATAGACAAAGTAAACAGGAGTAAGCATTCTTTATATTTACTTCAGCTGGGTTTTGTCTCTGGTTCATGTTGCCCAAATTCTAGCCCAACCCAACTATGCACAAATAGAAAACCTAGTATAAATCAGGTTAAAAAAAAAATCAGAAGGCAACTGACTTATACACATTTCAGTTAAAATTAAGCCACTGTTAAAGTAATTGCAATACTGAATTTCTATGCTGTGAAATTTTAGTGTTTCCTCTTAATTTCCTCTTCTCACTTCAAGTTGAACACACATAAATCTGAGTTTTTAAATTCTGTGCAAAGCCACAGTGTGCTTTTTACTTTCCAAAATCCATCAAGTTTTAGACAAGATACAATTTACCAATTTAATCTTTTATTGTTTAGGCCAAAAGCATCTCAGCTAAAAAAAAAAACACAAACAACCAAACCAACAAAACAACAAAAAACCCCTACCAAAACACCAAAACAAATGAAAAACCAAACCTGAAAGAAGATTGTTCTTATGTCTCTCATCCTTTGTGTTTTACATCTCCTTGCAATCAACAGTAAAAAAGTTACAATTGTTTACTTCTAATCCACTACAAGAACTAAAGGGTTCCAAATAAAATACGTTCAAAACAAATATTTCTTCCTACAATGTTTAGTTAAAATGTGGAACACCTGGCAGTAGGGTATTACACCCTCTACACGAATTCAAGAACAACTACATAAACTCACAACAGGCACAGCAACAAAAGGTTATTACACAGAAGGCAACACCTCTAGCTCTAGAAGGCTTAGTCACAAGTTGCTGGGAGCTAAGAAAATATTTTGAGAAAAAAATCATTATCTATCTGCCTTCCCTGTTGTTATCCTCTTTCTCAGACATCTAGAATTAATCAGGAACTTGACAAATAACTGGGCTAAATGATCCAGAACCACCATGTTCATATACATACTGAATTGAACAACATGTATTATTTATACCAGATAAAAAATTATGTTTGGACACCGCAGAAATAAAAAACAAGTAGGTAAAAATTTCAGCACATCTTTCAAATAGTAAAGAAAAAAAAGTCCAAAGAAACCAAACCAAACATCTCTTTACCAGAATTTTCTAATTTCTAAAACACAATTTTACAGAAGCTGACAAATTTAGACAATCTGCCTCAATTAAAAGCCTCTGACTCATACCTCAGGGAAAGAAAATATATGCAGTAAGTCTTCAGTATGTCTTTGGAATAGAACCTTGAAATAACAGTAGGCCAATTTCAGGTGATTTATTGTCCTTTTAGTAGTGTATTCCCAAGAGCTGCTCTGCCCAAAGCAAACCACCATTATGATGTTTAGGCACAGATCTGTGGCAGATGTGACTGCCATGACAATTGCTACACAAAAATCAGTGTATTTAGTTTTACTACACTAATGGGCTGCTTGAAAATTTTAGCACCTGTTGATTTATAAAAAGGCTTTTAATTATCACTGTAGCCATCTCCTACACCCTCTAAGAACAGTAGCAATATTTTCATTCCAAATTAAAGAACATTCAAACCCTTTGTGATAGCTGCCTTAGTAGCTAAGTTCAAAGCCCACACAGACATACAAGGTACCAGTTCTCAGACACAGACTTGCACAATTCCCATATTACAACTGTCACGATGAAGCTGCACAAAAGCTCTTTAGAAAACATGATTTTTCACTTCATCACAGCAGAATCCTTGCATTCAAACTGGCCTTCTCAACTCATGACAAAATCCAAAGTGGTAATTAAAGATTAATTCCAGAACAGACAAACTTGAAAAATGCATTTATGTCTGAGCAGACAAAAATAAAGTCTTCATTCTCTCAGGTGGTAGAGAGATTACTGTGTATCCTATGGAAAAAATGCTTGCACAGAAAACACACCTTAAAAAAAAAAAAAAAGCAATAAACCCTTCAAAACTTCCTGACAAGAAAAATAAGGCTACTATTCAGATAAAATACTCTAAGAGGTATTCGCTGCAGTCTAGTAGAATAATTATATTTGCAGCTCTAATACCGTCCTTGAAATAAGAAGACATCTAACTAGCAGAAAGGGAGGTAAAATGTACTACATATGGAAGAAAAGGATTAATAGCTTGGTGTGGGCCTCGGAGAGGCAGGGAAGAAGAAAGTCACCTTCATAAAGTAGAAAACTGTAATGCTGGCTCTTATTGCTGCAAGAGCTTCGAACCCATTTGCACTACAGATAGAACATAATTTCCATATTATCTCCAACTGCTCCAAAGTCCTCCCTCCACAGCTTATATTTGGGAACCTATGTCCTAGGGCTTCTAGACAGGGACCAAGGAAAGCTAAATTCTTCTTTGAGCTTCTTCCTCTGAGCTGTTGCTTCAAGAGCTATTCTTGCTTTTCAGCTAGACAACTTTTCAAGTCTCACTCCAGAATGAGGTTCTTACTCTGGGAATAATTTACAAAGCCTTATAAAGACAGAAGGAAAAATATTTTTTATTTAAATTCCACTATTCATTTACCTTCTGTGATTTGGTTATGTAATGTTAGCACTCAGAAAAGAAAAACAGGCAGGAGACCTAGGTTTGCTTCAGAGTTAGGAACAACTGAACATGGGAGAAGGTGGACAAAGAGGAAAAGAATGAAGCGGAAGAGGAGGACAAAGAGCCACTAGGGGGCACGAAAATCCTTCAACATTCTTGGCCATTATTCTGCCGATTCTGCACCACAGGAAAAAACAAACTGTACCGAAAATTATGGAAAATACAGTTCTCCCTCAACCAACCGGTTGGATACAATAAAAGTGTTTTCTGCAATTACTAAAAGCTATGGGCTAAAGCAGCCTTGAAAAAAAATATAAAGGACAGTTCAGTTGTTTGAGCATGGTGCTAATAATGACAGATTGTGGGTCCAATCAGTTCATTTAAAAGTTGGAGTCAATCATCCCTGTGGGTCCCTTCCAACTCAGAATATTTCAGAATATTCTGTGATACTGTGAAAGACCTACCAGTTCAGGCATGAAGCTATTCACCTTTTTTTTTTTTTTTTTTTGCCTTGAAGATGCCTGTGGACAGAAAACTTAACCTGAAACTAGACGAAACACTCATCTGCATCAAGTTAGAGAGAAGAGTTCTGTAAGACTGAAGAACAGCAAATGCTATTCCATATTCTAGTAAAGCTTTATTTAATAAAGACTATTAAATCCCACCAAACAGATGCTTTAGGAGCTATTATAAAGAAACTCTCAGTAAAAGATAAATAGCTTGAACTCTCCAAAGGAAATAGAAAAGCAACTATGTTTAACTATTCTTGGAGCGTTTCTGGTGATTCTTAGGCTTTAATTTCAATACTAGCATGAGATCTAGATTATGTGCAGAGAATTCTCAACAAAGTTATAACATATATATTTTTCATTCTGTCCAGTATATCTGTTATCAAACCTAGTCCTTGCAAGAGCCCTCCCTGCCAGTGCAGTGGCTCCAAGTAATTTGTATAAGAATACAGAGAGAATACAAAATGTATGGAAGCAGAATCACTGAGATTTACTGAATGCAGAACTCTGAAGGAAAGCCTAGACTGCAAATAAGAAAAGAACTGACCTTGCTTGGCTTCAGCTCCTTTTCTGTTGGCATAATGCTCAAACAAGTTAAGAATTGCAGATAAAAAAAAAAAAAATCAATTTACGAAAAAAATCACATCTACATCTATATTTTTAAAATTACCAGTTCTTATAAAATATCCAGATGAAAATGTCCCCCAAATCCATTTATATCTATAAAGCATGACATTTCTGTACTAAGAAAAGCATCTCCCTTGTGATGTTCCCAAAAGGAAACAAAATATCCTATACCCTTTGAAAACTGAACTGTCCTTTTTATTTTACGAGGCCAGAAATAAAATCTAAGACATTGTGGGGTTTATCATATTTAGTTTCATCAATAAAAAAAAAAAAATCATCACTAAAGACAAATATCAGATTAACCAGTTTTTCTGTTGATATTCATACTGGAAGAGCCAATTAAGTGTTTTATTTACGTGGTTAAATCCTGAAACTTGCAGTGGCCACAAAAAAGCAGCAGCACTGGCACATACCACATCTGCAAACCAGGTCTAAGAGCAGCGCAGGAAGACCCTCTTCCCCGGCAGCTGGCAAAGCCCTATTTCACACATTGCCAAGTCCACATACTAATCCATGGAAAGAACAGTAGCACATGTGAAAGTTGTCCAAATGGGTGGCATGAGCAAAAATTTGCCATCAAACCACAACCTCTTCAACTTCATAGAGACACACAAGACTCACATGACTCAAGTACAGCACAAGAATTGCATCTGTTCTTTGATTTCATGCAAGTCCAAGCACAGTTTTGATAAAATAGAAACCTTTCTGTAGTGACACTGTAATAGCAGCTATTCTACTTAAATTTCTTTTTTTTTACTTTAGAATATGAGAAATTATTACTTTTATCTGTTTCTAAAGGTCAAACTATGGAAGCACAGTTTATCTGATGTGTAAATTCACCATATACTGCTGTGAGCAACTGAAATGACATTTTTAAAAGAAAGGGCTAAAAAGAACATATAGTGTAGGAATTTAAGAGTTATGAATCATTTAGAATAACACTTAAACCATGGCTTGAAGGGGATGACAGCATTTTTTTTTTGACCATTAAAGCTCCATTCTGTGACTTGTATGTCAAATTGCAGTAGAAGTGTAGTGCAACACCTCTGCCTAAACGGAATCTCAAAAAATTAATTTTTCTCCATAACCTTAATGTGTATTAATACTTGCCTGGGAATTGGATATTTCTTTGACAACATTCAAATCAGATCCTGAGCAAAAAGTGTTTCCTGCACCATGGATTATAAGACCTTTGCCATCCTTCCAGTTTTCCAGTTCAGTTACCCTCTCCCGGAGTTCAACCATCATAGTACCTGCCACAAGAGGGGAGAAACAAAATTTTTAACAGGAAATTATTATCATCATCATGTTTTTTGTTACATTTTCCACCAGCAAAACCAAGTTACAGTTAATAAGTGATGGGCTTAAAATCACAAGGGAAAATATCATCTTAAATCCTGCACATAATCACTGACATGCATTTATTCTCCAAGGATGCACTTCCCAAAATTGTGAACGATATTTGTTTTACACTCAAGAAAGACCCAAAACAAAACAAACAAACAAACAAACAAAAACCCTCTGTCTGATTTATTTCTGCTTGTAATTGCATACATTCAGGACAGATGAATTTATATGTATCCATCCATATCTGCCCAACTAGTCATTTTGAAGTTACTGACATTCCTCCCTGCCCAAACAATTGGCAGACAGTCAACATTAACAAAGGTTTCTTTCTAAAAAGACTCTTTATAAAGCACATCATCATACAGTACTAGCTTTTTATTTCTTGTTTAAACATCCAATTCATCATAATACATCATAAACATCATATTTGCCTAATTACCCCTCCTGACATGGAACTCTACAAACTCCTGTTTCTAGAGCTCATCCTAGACAGCAGCATCTTCCACAGCAATGGAATGTACTTGCATTAATTTAAAGCTCTTCCTTTCTGAATGCCTAGGACTCTGTCCAGTTATATACTTAAGAGAAAACATTTACAGAAACTAATTTCAGAAAGCAATGTACATACAGGTGGATGACACTCTCAGCTTTACACTTCTTTGACAAGAATTTAGACGGACATGCCTACATTCTTCAGATAGAAATGTGCCTTCGATTAATACTCTCAAGGACTCTCTCCTCTGCCAACAGTGCTGTTTTTCTAACTCTATGCCTGCATGCACAGGACTCGTCCTCTTCTGAAATCTCCCATTAGCAGCTAGTCCATGGGACATTTATGTTTTCTTTCTTATGTTTTTTTTTCTTAACGTTCATTATGAAATAAGCTTCACTGTCCCACATCAAGAGTGAACAGTCAGTCAAGTATTTTTCCCTTAGGCTTGGTCTCAGCCACTGCAATAACACAGTTTGACAATGTTTCTGAGGTAGTCAGTAATTAAGTGGACACTACATATTATATACCAGAATAGCATTGAGTTGGGGTATTTTTTACCCACTGTCAAGTCCATACTATGATCCTCTAAAAAAATCCCAGCAGTTTTGTCAGTTGCTTTCCCTTCTAGATTTATAATTTGGTCATGCTTTTTCTATGTGGCAGATTACATTTGTTTTCACTGAATTTCACCATGTTGATCTTGAGTTCTTTGCAGCAGCTAATCAAGATCACTGAATGCCTCTCCTCTACTCCAAAAAATAATCTTGCAAGCTCTCCTAATATGGGGTCATCTGACCATTTCAGCAGTTCACCTTCTGTTTCATCATCCAAGCCAAGAATGAAAATACTGAGCAGAACTAGACCTAGATGAGATTTTTGTGGGTCTTCACTTGAAATGCTTTTCCAGCCTGATGGCACACTCAACAACTTTTCTGCAAATGCTGCTGTTCAAAGTTGTGTGCATTAACCCTGTGGATTTCACTTACTGCATATTTTCCTTCTTAAGTCTTCTTAACAAAAAGGTATTTGGGCTGGCATCCAAGCTTTGCTAGAGTCAAATACAGCAGAACCCTGTTTGTGGTTCTTTTAATAGGCAAAGCAGTGAGGTATTGAAGAGTCTTTCCACAGAGTATTCCAAGAAAAAAGTCGAGTTAACTGAAAAAATGCAGGATCCATATGAGCCTGTTACATGCAATAGCAGGGGACAAGAGACACTGGCCAGAGCCTGTTCTGTGTTCCTGTGAGAGGCTCTTTTCCATTCCTGACAACAGTGAACTATTATTTTACCAACAGATATATTTCCTGATGTTTGATATAATGAAGAAGGCACAACACTAAAGCAAATCCTCATTCTGCCAATCTTAGTCTTTCAGTATTTGATACCATGAAGTTCATGCTCTTTACAGAATTAATAATAAATAATTTGTTTGCATTTCAACTATAATCCGAGAACAAATGTTTTCAAGTAAATTGTAGAAAATAAAAACTATCATCCTTATTTTCTAATTCCTACAGCCTAGCTTTCTTCTCTTTTAAACTACATTCAAGTTTAGTTCAGTGAGAGCTTGGGTCGCTGAAATTGGTTCTACCAGGCTTAAGCTGACATTATTAGCATTTGTTTCCAGAGAGACCATTTCAAACAGGTGGCTATTAGATTCCAATTAAGAAGAGAAAAAAGGCATAACAATCTCCATATCGCCCATTAGCAATTTGCCAACAATTTTGTTCTGGTTTTGATTTCAGGAGTTGCTCAAGCTTAGAATAAACACAATTCCTTTGAGATAAAAAACTGCTGTGTAAAGTAAATGCCTGGAAAACAGAATTTCCCTCAACAGTTTAATAATGTTTTGCAGCTTTCTAGAGGGAGCATGCATGGATATATAAATTCACATCTGCCACTATTCAGAAGCTCTGAGACACAGAATCAATAGAATTTGATGGGGAAGTAGCTGTATCTACAGGCTCTGGCTGATGAAGTCAGCCAGGTTCTGCTGAGGCAATTCAGGGGTAGCACACCCCATCCTGCCCCTTGAAGAGCATTATTTGATACACAACTGAAGGCAAAGGATTAAGTTCCTGGCAGTTTCTCAGCAACTACATTTTACAAATAATAATGTTAAAAATGAAATTAAGATCAGTATAAATTAAGATGCCATACCATTCACTGCAGCAGCAAAAGGACCAGTCTGATTTTGCTTCTACTCTCCCTCCCAAGAAAACAAAAGTTTCTAGCACAGGTGTACAGAACAAAGAAGCAGCATCTCTTGAATTAACAGTAAGATTTTTCAGAACAATTTTTTGTAGCTATTGCCTAGCAAAATGGAGTACAGCTCTCTACAGGGCTCTACAGACTGCTTTAAAATAGAACTGCCTGATCCCATGGCTCATTTGTTATATGCTAATGAGGATCCACAGCAAAGACAGAGCTATTAATTTCCTCAGTGGTTTTTGTAGCTCTTCTTTGCTACTAGAGCATCTAATTGACATACACTAATAAGTTATTCTCACAGCAGTCCTGTAAGGAGAGAAGAAATTATTTTACAGACAACTAACTGAGCCAGAGAGAAAATATCTGCTAATTTTGGGTGCTCAACTCCAGATGTGGGATATAATTTCAGCCCATTAACATTACACAGAACATTGTATAGGCAAAGAACAGCTATCAGTTGCCTAAATGGCAGCTGCACCTGCTCAGCATGGCTACCAATCACTTCTGAGCCCCTTCTGCCGAGCACATAGAAAACAGAGAACATATTAGCCAGTTTCTATGAAAGTTTGGTTTAAGCAATTTGACGTTTTTACTCCTCATCTTCAAAGAGCAGAAAAACCCAGTCTGCTCTCTCCTTTTGCTGTTACAGCTAATTTCTCTTGCCCCTTTCAATTTCCACAACAAATAAGCTAAAAGCACACAGTCTACAGGGTGTACATTACACAGTTTTGTTTTGAGTCAAAAATAGAAACCAATCTGTAGAAAAAGGAGAAACAACCATATAATTATGATTGTATAACAGCATGTATGTTGACAGGGAGGCATGCAGAAGGATAATCCCTATGCTAACATTTTTTTAGTTACAACTTCTTAAGTTAGGTAATGATTTTATACATGAGTTTTTTAAGCGAAACAAAAGATAATGCAGAACCATCTAGGTGCATTACCACCAATTCTGCTGCTCTCTTAGGTTCCTTTCAGCTAACAATCACTAGTGGAAAGACTAGATTGACATTCTGCATGTAAAGGGCACACTTTGCTAGTATGTTGCAAAATGTTTGCTCACAGCAAAGGAACAGTGAGAACTGGGCAGGAAGACAGAACAGCAACAAAGAAATTAGCAAGATGACACAAATGCATCCACATCAAAATATTAAAAGATAAAAACATTCTTACAGTAAAGGCTTATACACAGCTCCAGCTCAAGCAGATTCACACCCTGGATGTGTGCCACTCACATCTGAAGAGAGTGGCATAAATTGGAATTAATCTAGATAATTAAGAAGAAACAGCAAACAGCTCGGAGAACAAAACCCTCTCAATAATACAAGATTAATAAAATAGGGCATTTTGTTTTGATAGCTAAGTATTCTCCAGTGTAAAAGCATATTAAATAGATCACTGACCTGCAACAGCTGAGAATACCCAGCTCATCTGATCTTTAATTAACCAGTCACTGATATTTAACACATAAGGCAAATGAAGAACAAATGGAAACCAATTTGGGTATATGGAAAAGACCAAACTACAGAAGTTTAATGTACAGGGAAGGCTTTAGGTAAAGAACCAAGCAGAAAACTCATTCTTTCTTTCTACATCACCTATAAAAGGGAGGTGGCATCGTTTCACGCCCACAAAAATGCCTACCATATTTTCAGAGCAGTGATGACAAAATGAGAGGAGATGCCAGAAAGAGCTCAGTGGCAGAATTGTGCTAACACTTAAACAACACAGAGAGAAGCACCTTCTGCAAGACAGTCCTTGTGTCATTGAGAATTTCTTAGATTCTTCTGACATTTATAGCAAAGTTACTACACAAAACACTGGACACATTTACTGCACATCTGAATAAAACTTACACATTTATTCTTTTAACTAAGGTGTGATAAAGCAAAGTGTTTCACTTTCTTTAGGCAAAATGTCAAAACAGGTAACTGAACAAAAGACAGACCAAAACCAACCAGCAATCCCATCAACTAATTAATACCTGTAAAGGCATTCATTAGCTTTGGGTTATTCAAAGTAAGTATTGCAATGCCATTGTCTTCTTTGGAAAGGATGATGGATCCACCAGAAAACTGCTGAAGTTTCTTCTTTATCAATTCTTCCTCATAACCATCAGCACCATTATACAGTGACAACCTTCTTTGTTGTAGTATTCTTTCCATTGTAATCTGAAGAAAGTTCTTCCACAGAGCAAGGGCCATTTCTGGAAATACATAGAGTGAGGGGAAAAAAAATTAGGAAATTTCCTTTGAAATCCACTTCAGTCCTCTGAGAAAGAGGGAAGTATGACAGCAGAAACTAATATAAAGGTGATACAATCATAACAGTTGACAGAAATCACTGCAAACTATATTTGCAAAATTCTTGGTTTGAATCAATCCCCACAAAGTTAAGAGAAGGAGTTTTATGGAGTGATTTTAGTAGTTAAGCCAGGTATTAGCACCTTTTAAAATATTTCCTTGTAAAATTTGCCAAAAAAGTTATTGTGTGCAGAAAACAAAAGAGGCTCAAAAACTATGGGCTAAAAACTAAGACTCTTATGTACTCCACTAGACCAATTTACTTTGTATTATTCTTCCAAACCCTCCCTCACCCTTCCCTCTAAAAATATACCTATAATGGAGGAAAAATCCTATCAAATCCCACAACTTTCAAGATCTGGATCTCTTGCTTTTCTGTAGCAAGTATTACAGCAAAACATTCCCCAGAGAAATACTTGAGGAACTTAAAAATTAAGAACTGAAGATCATTCTTATATCGAAATCTGTTCCCTATCACCTTATTCCATTAACACAGTTGTCATACCCCATCTTAAAACTAATTAGTCAGCCTAGCCTTTGATTGCTATGTGCTTTTCCCAGTCATCCCAGTAGCACTTTGAGTTAATTTCATTTGGGCCCAGAATCTGTGCAGTGCTCCAAAGGATGAGAAGTGTGCAACAGTATTATGCATTGAGCGCCATACTTGCCTTTTATAAAGGTAATAATACTTGTAAAGTATTTCTGTGTACCAGTATACCCATGGCTTATTCCTCTGCTATTTCCACTCTACAGTGTATGACAACAAGACAGTAATTAACATATATCACACTTGATCTGCATCTCTGCCTTAATTTATTTACTCTGGAAATGGGTCTACTGTAGAAAGCAGTTTACAAGTGACTTGAAAGAAACTGAGTAAAGCCTGAACTGAAAACAGCTGATCTGGAAATAAAGTCATCTCAGAAAACAATCAGAATGAGAATCAAAAGAACCCCCACAGGGCATGTGAAAAAAACCTCTTGCTATTTTGCAATTTGACAGAGTAATCCTACCTTTGCCCCAACTTACTTTTTAATGGGCTTGGCCATTAAAGACATTCAGAAGACATGGTAGATGCTCATTTTTTTGTAGATGCTAATTTTTTTTTCTGAATCATAATTGGCAGAAACAAGATACTTTCAAAATTGGCAAGCAGTTGTTGGAAAGTTTTTCTAAGGTGAACTCAGAACACAAACACATTCACTGAGACAGAATTTGGTGACAGCTATATTGTATGCTCTGTTCAGGGTATCTTACAGACTGAACATTTTTTAAAACCTTTATTATTTACACATGATCAATTAAATGCACATTAAAAACCACACACAATTAGCTCCTAATGAAACAAGTGAACAGCCCTGTCAAGTAAACACTTATCTTGTCACTGGCTGTACCATTCTACACTAAACTTGAAAGTGCTTCTGTTGGTGCAGGTATAGTTCTCATTCAAAGGGAGGAGGAGTTTGCAGAGCAACCACACTATGGGATGTGAAGGTACATGCACCAATACCAGGCAACTGTGAAGAGCCATCTATGCCAGTAGATTCATACCTGTCCTGCCAAACTTCACCCACCAATACAACAGGATCTCACAAGCTCAACACAAAGAAACTAGTAAGACCTACACAAATCTATGCATTATAAAATCATATGCACAAGAAAACGTAAAGGGATGATTTTTTAATATCTGTTGGCAAACAAGGCTTTAATCCGCCATGATGAACTTTTCCAAAATATAAACTAATAAAAATAATTAAAAATCTTAATCAAGTTTAAAATCTAATTGATTACAAGATTCATTATTTCATAAAAAATGTTCCCTGACTGCTGCTGCACCCAAACACTCTCCATCTATGCACATTCTAACAGTCTGCAACACTTCAACTACCACCTTTCAGAGCTTTTAAAATTTTATTTAAAGAGTGAAAATGGGTTTCTAAAGCTCATTTCTCCTAATTGATTCTTTTTATATTCAGTCTCTCAAGAGAGAGACAGGCTTCCCTTTTCTCTAAAACCTCAGTAGTAATTCCTCAGCATATATTAAAGCAATAAAACTTTCCATCCAGCTGCTAGCTTTTGCTCAGGAGAGAACAAACATGAAATACATGGACAGTGCAGCCCTTCCTTGTAAAGTGTACCTTGAACAACCAGCTCCCAATTTTTAATGAATACAAAGTGTCCCCTGTTCTCATATTAAAACAGACTAGCTGAATTCTCTAGGAAGCCCCAGTGACTGGTTTGAAAGCAAAGAGGAGGGGGCAAAAAGGCTGTTCTGCTAACTTAACGACTTGCTGACTTAAACTTTTTTCAGTACTTTTATACACTACTGAATTTCTCATGACAAGAAATATACTGAGCAAAACAGACTTAAGATATGGAAATTTTATTCCAGTGAAAAAAGAGTCTGTCATTTTCAACTGCGTGGTTATGTGCATTAACAGCTCTTTAATATTATCACTATGGTAATAAAGAACAGCAGCAAGTGCGGGATTAGAAAACAAATTGGACACCACTGCCTGCTGATCATGACTCATGATTAATGACTCATGCAAGGTATAATTTTTGAATTATTTTCTTTACAAGCATCTCCTGCAGTACCGGTCAGTGCCCAATACTATTTTTTAATAAAAATAAGATTATTTTAACAGTTCAGTCTGAGTTGACCACTCAAGAAAAGTATGATAGGAAGAGCTAGAGCTCTCTCAGCCTAAAGGGATTTCTGCTGATATCTGGCAAACAACATCCAGAATTTCAATCAGTACAGAGCACTCACAATTCACTGCATGACTGAGATTGATTATTTCTGTATTTTGCATAAAAGCAGTGAAAGAAAGATGCTGCAGTAATACTTACAATGTTGTAGGACCAGCCAAGAGATATTTATTAACACTAAAATTTTCAGATTTTCAGTTTAGCATAATCACATCTATTTATACATACTTACAGAAATTGAGTCTTAGTCTAATTTTAAATAGGCAACATGCTATACCCATTAGCCTCTGTAGCAAAGGGAGTTTATGCACAGTTCCTACAATGAAGAAAAACCCAACCTGACAGTACAGGAATAACAGTAGCCAATTAGCATCTTTCACATGTTTTAAGTGCTACAGCTTTATATACCACTGGTGACAACCAAAAGAGAAGCCAACAGTGTAAGCACCAATAGTTGCCCATTCCACAGTTATTGTACCTCTTACATAAAACAACAGTTTAAATCCCATTTGATAATCAAGTGATTTTGTAACACTCTTGCCTGTGGGGTAGCAGACTGTGGGTTAATATAAACACATACAAAGGATTGACACACATTATGCATGAGCAGCACATGTATCTACATGCAGGCATTCACAATTTATGTATTTTTGTGCATGCAGATTATCAGAGGCCTTCTGACAGCCTCTGGCAACTGTCTCGGTAAAATTCACTCTTTACAATGTAAATAAAACATATTAATAATAGGGATAACACCAACATCAATACTCCCTGAGTAGATTTTTTTGGAAATTATTAAGTCTTGAACAAGGGTATTTGCCCTTGCCATTACCACTACTCTGTTGCAACCCAAATGTCTCGTAACACATGATGTATCAAACAACAACCTCCAGCAATGCTGCCAGTTGCAATTGTCACTGAACATTAAGATACCTGGCCAAAGTAAGAGGTAAGGGCTGTGGGTAGCAACTTTCTAGAAGAAAGGGTAGAAGACAAACCAGAGAACTGAATCTTAGGAGCTGTATGATCAAACAAGAAGCACTGCACTACACAGCAAGTTAAATCAGCAAGTTAAAATACATGAGCAAGAAAAATTCCAGTTCAAAAATGGTGCCTGAATTATTGGCACAAGTCAGGGAAAAAGAAAATGAGTAAAAAAAAGATGCAGGGATGTGTTTTCAATACATCAGAGAAATAAGCATGCCCTTTCATCTGGGGCAGGATGTGACAGGTGTGATGTGCAGATACAGATACTGGAAAAAAAACCCCATCAAATGAATTTCTGGGTTTGGATGAAGGTATACTGAGATTAAACACAACAGAAATAAAGGGATTCAACAGACAAAATACATAAAATCAGTCTCAGGAAGGAGAAAAAATTCAAATTGATTAAATAAAAAACAACTGGAAAGGCACTTTTGTGACACTACCAAAGGTATCAAGGGCACTTGGTCAAGAAGAACAAGAAAACCTGACTTGATGAAGACCTTTGGCAGCTGCAATTTCAGCCACAAGCACAGAAGTGCAAAGACAGGGAAGAAGGGTTAGAAGATGTGAACTGAGGATGATGATGAGATGACTCACAATTCAACCCTGTGTGGGTCGCTTACCAGTCACTTTAAAAGGCATTCACCTGTACTAGAGAGCAGTGACCATGACTGGCAGATGCTTCACCAGGTTCCTGTAGTGGCCAATCAATGGAAAGCAAGTGGTGGCCCAGTACTGAGGCTGGCACAACTGATCCTATAGCATGTAAGCAGATAAAAAGGCAAAGTGATGGAGAAACAAAGCATGAAATTAGCCCATTTGTAGGAAAAAAAAAAAGTAGGTTGAAAATGAGTGAAAATAACAACTGACTGTAACCCTGGGCAGTGGGCTGGTGGGTTATTATAGGGAATAAGGAAAGAAAATAAATTATGGTGTAGGACAAAGAAAAGAGATTCAAAACCAAAAGGAGGCCAGCTTGGTCTCACAGTGAAGAGTCACTAGACCCTGCCTTCAGACATAAGAAAGGTGTAGCAGGGAGGACTCAAACGCAAGATTCCTCTGTTGCCAGTTGCTTGTCACCACCCCTCACCTCAAGGTTACAGAGCCCTCCACCTACCTCATCCACTTATCCATCTCTCTACTTTCCTTCCATGATGCGTGGGTTAGGTTAACTTAAACACCTTGCCCAACAGATTCTCCCACTCTAATAATTACCAGATGAAGCAAGTTGAGGGCAATCACTTTCCCAGCTGGCTTTCTCACTGCTGAAAGCAAGCAGATCATAAGCATGCTAAGGGATCAACAGCAGAAAACCCACTGACAAAACATAATTTGCAAATACAGAAACTAAACAAAGCTGGGGAGCTGAGGAGATTCTGCCTCCCCAACTAGAGGACTGATCCCTCATGCCTTTCTCAAAATGTCATGGCTCTCAAACTTGCTGAGCCCTGCTCAAATTTTTAGCACATTGTCTCTGGTACCTGCACTGTAGACAAATTAGATGGGATCAACAGTCCCTCCAGTTCAGCAAGTTACTTTAAAAGCCTTTTGACTCTTCTCAAAATGGGCTTTAAAAGTAGCCGGCATTTTAAAGGACTATTTTTTAGCCTCTGTATTACCGGTAAGAGAGCAAAAGATTTGGGCCTCCTACTTTCAAGATGTCAGCATTAGAAACAAAGTTTATCCATCCAGAAGCTAAGAGAACAAGAAGTGAGAACATGTCCAAATTAACTAACTGAAATAGCATCAAATAATGTATATAGGAAATAAAAATTAACTGGGGGAAGAAAAACCTTTTAACACTGTAAGTAAAAAAAAAAAACAAAAAACTTGTCTGTAGCTTCAGTTTTAAGCTGGCTGACCATTTACACCTCATTTCTGCTTTTATCTTTCCTTTTTTTCTTGTTATTTTCATTGTTTCTGGGCATAGCAAGCTATGGCTTTCCAAATTATGTGTTCTTTGTTTAGTTTTGGATTTTTTAATGATCCCTGTAGGCTAGAGTTTAGATGTGAATTGTCCTTCTATCCCTAAACAATTACATTCTCTCTTAATCACATTTTAATTATTTTGAAGAATAGTAAACAAATGACAAAGAAACATACTGAAGTCCACAGAAAAATAATGGCATTTAATGATGCAAAACAACTGACAAAGGAAGCCTTTCCATAAACACAGATGACACTACCTAAAAACATTTGACTTTGGTTCCCATGGTGAGCAAAAGATTTTGAGTTTCACACCAGAGGGCAAGAATCTGTTATTTTCTGCAAAAAGCACTTGGACCCTTTATTTTTTAATGCTTTGATCCTCACAGATTCTCTTCACACCTGTCATCAAAGGAGCTTTTATAACAGTGGCAGAAAACACTTTTAAGTTCACTGCCCACTAGGTATGTTTTAGAGACCATTAAGAGCAGATGCACAACTTCACAGGAATGGAAACAACCACAACCAACCCACCATTTGCCTTTCAGTCACCAAACCCTGAACCATGAACACATGAATTCAATTCTAGCTGTAACCGCAAATACTGATGCTGTCCCAATGGTTGCCTTGAAAAGTGTAACTTTTGTAGTCAAGAAGTATTCTGAATTCCACTTAATTCACTGTTCTTTACTATTCTCCCCTTACCACCACTACCCATAAGTGCTCCTGTCGACAGCAACACCAAAAAACCATACACCGAGGTCTGAACCAGCCACGCAGCCACGACTCTCCTGTCCCCCTGTAACAGCACTGGGAACTAGCAGCACCACACCAGGACTGCCCGTCACCTGCTTCCTTGGCTCCACACAATGAATTCCGGGAAGCAATGGCAACCTCCCTGCACGGTCTGACCTGGGGAAGCTTTTCTGACACTTTTTTTTTTTTTTTTTTTTTTTTTTTTTTTACAGAATGATTTATGTTAAATCAACCGTCAAGGCAGGGCTCAGTGCCGAGCAGGGCCGAAGTGGGCGGTGACGGGCTGTTCCCAAAGCGAGACCCGAGGTGTCAGGGCTAAGCAGAAGCACCGACGAAGCCACCCGAAGCCACCTTGCCTCTGCCGCAGGCGCCCCGAGGCCTTGCGAGCACCGGGACGCCCCGAGCCTGCCCCACGCCCGGACGCTGCCGGGGCCCCGCGCCGCCTCGGCAGCCCCGTTCCCCGGCAGAGGCCCCTTTTCCTCCCCAGGGCCGCGGGCGGTCACTGACCTGGCCCCGGCACCGACCGGCCCGGCGCCGGCGGAGCAGCGCAGGCGGGCGGTGCTACGGAGAAAGGGCCCCGCCGGGAACCGCTGCCGCGGCCGCCGGGCCGGGCCGGGCCCGCAGCCGCCTGCCCGCGGCCCGGGAGCGGCGGTGTCGGGGCAGCCCCGCGCCGAGCAAAGGGCACCAAAAGCTTGTTGAGCCCCCGAGAGCTGGGGGCTGACTTGGGGCCAGCAGGAGAGGTCTTCATACCACATCCGTACAGGCGTGACCCCAAGCAGCGAGAACTCTGCCTGAATTTAAGCAATTTTGAAGCAGACCATACATGTCAGCTCCAAGGTTGCTAAATACTACATGAGCAGGTCGTCATTATTGTTGTTTTCTGCACCGATCGCCCCCATCCCTGAAAACCAAGCCCCGTGTTTCTATCCAGGTCAGGGTAATTAACGATCCTCCTTTCTCCGCTGGCTTCCGACAAGGTCTCAGGTTAGGATACGGATGCTGCCGGAAGCATCCAGCCAGGAGCGGCGGGGCCCCCACTTGCTGTGCCTGGGGCTGCGCAGCAGGCAGGAGAGATGTTAGCTCCCTGTCCACGTCGCCACAAGGAGAGACTTGGGCTCCCCATTTTCACATCCATCTGTTTTACCTGTCAGCCTAAGTGGGAGCTCTTTCCAGCTGTCCTGTTCCTGGCCGCTGTGCCTCTCCGGCTCCAGGTGCCGCTCACCTGTACCCAGCTCTGGCAGCTGGGCCAAAGTGCTGAGCAAGCCGCAAACTACCCTGGCATTAAACTGTAATTGTGTAAACTTGAGGCTGACACAGCCGTGCCATCAGTTTTGCCAGCAGCCAGATCAAGGGAAATAAATGGTTTCAATGAAGATTACTTGGTGTTTTGCATATTCTAAACATTATGCAAATATGACCCAATCTTTCCGTGTCCTTGTTGAGACATATATGTAAGATTACTCAATTTTAAGTATTTGTAGCATGGCTGAAATATGTATCTGGAAATGCATCTTCTCCATCTTTATTAAAGCTGTTTTTCAACCCAACTGGCAATACAAATGTTCAAAAATTGGCCTAGTTCATTAAAAAATATGATTGAATATGTAGGGGGTTTCAATTAATCATTTATGTGGGGAAAACAAACGCTTTTCACGCTGAACAGATAGTTTCAACTTTGTATTGTTCAGAGAATCGAGAATATGAAATAGTCTAGTCCCAGGCAGTGCTATCTTTATACAATAGAAGGATACATTTCCTTTTTTACAACACTCTTATTTTTGCTCTTGGGTTCACAAAGAATTTTTCCAGTAGAATTCAGCCGTGCAGTTGTGTCTGGAAAACCAGTGTCAGTAAAGATCTGTGTGAGCGCAGCAGCTCTCACCAGGTCCCGCTCCAAGGGCTTGTCCACTTTCGGAGCATAGCGATGCCCAGGCACGTCCCAGCTCGGTCGGAAGCAGAGAAAGGCGACGGCGGCTGGAAGCTCTTGGTTTTCCAGGTAATATATTGCCACCTAGCAACGCTTGGTGGAAGTAGCACAAACCGGACCGGCAGATCCATAAACCAGTTTGCATCATTTTTGGTTTTATTGCCTTACGTCATATAGGACATAAGGAAAAGACTAGGACACACTCAGCGTGAAGAATAGGAAATGAAGAGTGAAGAGCGTGAAGAGAATGAAGAATGAAGCGTGAAGAGTAGGAAAATGAACAGGTGGATGGGATCATCTTCAAAAACAGACATTAAAGAACAGACAGGCTGTAACTTTCAGCAGGATTGTGACTAGTCCCCTAGATGTTTGACTGTACAATAAGAGAGAAAAAGAAAGAGGAAAAAAATGTACAATTCTGCAAAGTCACTTATTCTTATTCTTCAAATAATTCCATTGATTTCAATAACACTTTCTCCTTGTGTTGCTGAAGCAGTACCGACCGAGGAGAGTCAGGTCACCACCCGAATTATATAGAATGTGCCCATTCCCTGTTGCCGACCGAGAAGCTGGCGACAATATACTGCCTAAAAGAGCAGTGCTTCACGCTTGGTTTCGAGGTTGCCAGACTGAAATATTGAATTCCAATAGATACAGAGCTCCCGGATGCTATTTTTATGAACTCCTTTCAGAGCAATGGAACAGATAGATGACAGATCTGGGCTTAGATCTCAGGAATTATTGGATACTAACACATAAACCCACAGTCAATTCATAAAGGGTCCCTTGACTGTAATTTTTAGGAGGCAAATATCATCAGCTCCGTGTGGAAGTGTGGCAGGCTAAAGGATGGTGTAACATATACTCCAAAGACTAGACCCACATAAAAAGGTGGACACGTGCATTCTATTCCTAAATTTCTGAAATATTTCTAAAATTTAGTTTTATGGATCCAAAATCATGATATTCAGTATCTCCTTACAGCCTCACCCTAGAGGCTTCCAAATCCCATTGGTGCCTGACAGCTGTGATTCATGGGAAGAGAAAATTTATATCAGGTTAGCTAACAAGACTACCACCCCAGCTGTCTCTCCTGTCCTCACTGCAGATATCTGAAATACCCCAGAACTGCTGCAGCTTTCTAAATGCAGCCCCACATGCCAAGTTACATTTGGTTTGATTTTGTTAGGCAGGCGCTGGCTGGGGACAATCACCGTGAGTACCTCAGTACTTGTCTGTCAGCCCATCCTCCACTTCATGCACCAAAGTTGCCAGTGTGTTATTTCTCACACAATATTCAGTCACTGGATCTGTCTGCAAAGGGCTAAGCTCTTCCCAGGTAGCTCCATACCCATCCTGTCAGAATGTGTTGATGTTATGTTCTCTGTCCATGTTGTTCAAGGATCTCCTCCTGCAGAGCTTACTCTGAGCTTCAGCAAGGCATGGCTGGAAGATGAGGTAAAGAAACACCTGCCTCTGTAGCACAGCATGGGAAGTGTCACCCAGGCCCTCTTCTGCCAAAACAAATCAGCTCATTTCTCTGGGGAAGGTGCTCTGATCAGGAAGCTGTGGTGTGTTGTTGGGAAGTTGAGGGAAAGGAGCCCTGGCTCGCGTGCCAAAAGCTGTTTCTCTTGATACAGCATAATGAAATATTCATCAGGCCATAGGGCAGGAGAGAGGTTCAGCACGGCCACAGCTTGGTGCTTGCTCACACTCTCAGTGACCCAGCAAATACTGGGTATTTAAACATTAATAACTACTTAAATTAGTGTATAAGTCTATGGCTTTGAAGGTCTTTTCCAACCTAAACTGTTCCATGTTTCCATGCTATATAAAGCAACTTGAATGGGTAGGATAAAGTACGTTCTTGCACTACAAAGTCCTCTCTCTGGTTACAGCTCACTGTGGAAAGAGTGCCTCAGACCAACCAAAAGGGCCATCAGGTCCCTGCCACATGCTCTTACCTTTCACTTCACCAACACTGTCATTTGATTAGACACTAATTTTCTGATGGAAAATACATACAGTACAAAAACATGCTTATGTGTGGTGTACCATCCTACACAAGATAAGATCTGATTTCACAAGATAAAATTGCAGCCCACTTCCACTGGGAGGTGGAGGTCCCACACTTCTCCCTTCTCAATCCTGGGAGTGAGAACCACGGGTGAGCCAGCTGAGCTCACTAAACTGTCAGGAAACTGCTTTAGCACAGCAACTAGTTTCTCTTTTGATCCCAGGGCTAAGGAACTGAGCCAGCTTGGCTTGCTGCTGGTGGAGCCTGAGGGACACAAAGCAGGGGAAAGATGAAGGAAACTAAAGGAAGACCATCCTGTTTTAGCAGCATTGAGTTATCAAATGGGCTCAGTTGTATTATTAGTTCTGACTCTCCTAATGGCACTCAGGGCTTTGCCAGTTTGGGGAGAGGAAGTGGGTTAGAAATGCGTGGTCCAGGGCAAAGCTGAGTGGGTCCCCCTCTTTTGAGGGGGCAACCAGCCACTGGGATGGCTAGAAATTGTACTGGAAAACTCCACCCTACATCTCTTTGAAGCTCTGGCTTTCTTTCCTTCATTTCCTTAGGTCTCTGTTGCTACTCCATTCTATAAAACTTTAGGAGAAAAAAATAGCATCTTTTTCTCCAAGAGCATTTGAATCACAGCGAAGTAGGCCAGGTGATAATTGCACACCACATTGTAGTGCTGCTTAAATGTCAGATGTTAATTAAAGCCTTTCCTGGAAATGGGACATTAATTAGGGCAAATGCAGCCATTCTTTATGGATACTGACTAACCAGTGAGTAAAAGTATTATTTAAACACCGGTATTGAAACTGTTAATTTTTATTTGTCTGAGGTGTGTTTGTTATTGAAAGAAAAACAACTGAAAAAAATTATAACTCCTTGAACTTATTGTTCTTTCTTTTAAAGACAGTTTTAAATAAATATTTTGGCACAAGAATATTCACGCACACACAGATTGCAATAGGAACATTTCAGTATTAGGTCCAGATGTCTCTAGCAGTTGTATAACCTTGGTAGGAATGCTTAAATGCTGTAGATATTAAATACAGCTCTGACCTGCAAAAACAGCCTGTTGTGGCACTTTACTTGTGTCTTTCTGTTCCTAAGAAAATGGCACCATCTACATGAATAATGGTACACCAAAATGTTTGCTAAGTCAGGGCCAAAAAGTAAGGCATGTGTTTCCTTTGAAACTTTTCTGAACAACCATGAATTATTGGGGAGAATCATAATATTGATAAAGGATGTAAGTGTTCAAGATTTAAGATATATATCCAAGCTTTGCAGTTTAACCATCTTGCTTTTTGTCTCTTTGGCCTGGATTCAGCAAAGCAATTAAGCCCCTAAATAGCACCATTGATTTCAGTGACACATAAGCAGTTGGTTGAATCAGGCCCCCTCTGCCTGCCAAACCACATTCCGTCTTGCCTCCCAGTGCATTAGAGCTTTTGGAAGAGCAGCTCCAGTTATTATCAGTAGCTGTAACATAAAATCATGGTCTACTTTGGCACTTCTGTGCCTAGATACCTCTGCAGAAGGTCCACATATGAGAAACTGTGCAGAGATCTGGCTGCAGATTTCAGTCTTTAGCATTGCTGCGTTTCCACCAAGCACATGGCTGAGCGCACTGCTGCAGGCACCATCCATTGCAACATCTTCATCCTCACAGCAGCTACATGTCTGCAGCTATAGCAGAGACAAACCCTTGATTCAGGACTGACCTCTTCAAGTCTGGCCATTGGCAAGAATCCCCTGTATCTGCAATGCCAGAGAAGCAGCTGTTGTGCATAGAAACTGTGAGGTGGTGGGGGCACAAGTCCTGCAGCCATTTCAGGCACTGGGGTGGGTGACACACTGACTGCCAGCTGCAGTTCCTGTGGTTGCTGGTCACAGAAACACTAAACTGATGTTTGTTTTGTTTAATACATTGTTCTAATGATCCCTTTCACATGAAGAGATAGTGGTTCCAGGTAAAATGGAAAATGCTGTGATGTGATGTGAGGGTTGTTGCTAAATGAGAAGAACTGGAATATTTTTATGTACCTCTTTAAGGTAGCATTATCCCCTGTTCTCATCTGCCAATTTGTTTCTATTTCATATTTTCTGGTCATCACTATTTTTCACTCATGATATTTTTTTAGTTTATACTTTATAAAGAAAGGAGAAATTGTGAGAATTAAGTGGTGGCAGGAGGTGCAGAGCATTCCTCTTTAAAAGCAGAGATGGTTTTATTTTTCTCAAGTACATGTTACATAAGTGTATCCCTTCCACAGCTGAAATATTTCAAAAGATGGATAATGAGGTTGTCAGCTGGGTTGGGGGAGAGCTGCCTGCTGAATCCTGTGACTCGGGGTTCACCAGGGCTACTGGACTTTATATGGGAAAATGGACCAGCTTAGAGCTCATCCTGTAGTAGCCAACATTAAATAAAAGCCCAAAGTATGTGAAAATATTGTCATGATAAAAGAGGTTATTAAAAAAAGAAACTTCTGATGGTCACCTGAGATTTCATAGTATTAAATCTGAGTATTTTAATAATATTAAAGATTAGTTGATAGCTGTGATCATGTCTCTGAAGTAGTTAATTAGGCTAAATTGATTTATATCTTCATGCCACTGCTTTTTAACCATTTTAAAAAGCTGGGTTTGTATATATTTCTTTGTTTTCACAGAAAAAAAAAATTCAGTGTCTACTATTCTTAAAGCCTTTAAACATTAACCAGGCCCTGCACTTCTCCTTATTGAAAGCATAATCCTGTACAGATCTAAAGTTCTAACCCATTGCTCTTTTTTACAGTTTCAAAATGTACTGCTTTTCTGGTTTAGTTCAAAGCTAAAAGCAAATGCAGAGAGATTTGGAAGTGAAATAAACCTCTAGAGATTTTTGTTGAGTGCTGATGTTTCCTGTCCTTGCCCAATTACCCCTGTCAACACAAGGTAACAGGACAAACAGCATACAAACCCATCAGTTAAGTGTTTGGGTTTTTTTTTAAACAAATAAATACAGCCTGAAATAACACCTAACATAAATAACACTGGAATATTGATATCTTTGAGTCACTCTATTGTTCACACTATGTTTTCTTTTGCAGTGCAGTCAAATCTTCTTCAACTTGGTCTAGGTAGGTGCATGTTGCCAGCTGGCCTGAAGAAACAGGGGTGCAAAATCCCTGGACTATCCAAGGTAACCAGGGGACGGCAGTCTAGAGTCAGCATAAGTGTAAATTTACACTGTGTCCCTGAGGCAGGGCTGCTCATGCTTGCATTGGCTGTGCATAATGTGGTTGTACAGTCAGACAGCTTTATTTTGGGACTGCTGTGGTGTACATCTGAAAATATGGCCAGCCTACCCTGACAAGAAATAGCATAAAGAAATGAATGCTTCGTCGATTTTATCATTTCTCTTACCATCTTTCAGATACATGTGAATAAAATAGGATTTGAAATACTAACAAAAAGCCTGAATCATTACAGAATTTCTTTCTGCTTTCTAGTGCTTCAACAACATGTACTTCCAAGCAGTAACACAAGAAAACAAAGGGTACAGCTTTTAACTGCTAAATCAAATTAATTAATTACAGTTAGTGATTTATTTAATTCAGACAAATTAATTTTTCTATTCCTATAAAGCTGGTGATGAGGTACCATGTCATCATTTTCAGAGGTACTTAGGATTTCTGTTGGTCTTCTCCTTACACTTGTTAGCATCAATCAGCTTGAAGGGCAGCTGGCAAATTGTGTGTGTGTGTGTGTGCGTGTGTAATAAAGGGGAATCTCCTGCCTTTCCCTTTACCTCCCCTTTCCCTTTACAGAATGATGGATGGATTCTACAGAACTAGACAGACATTCTCTAAAGTGCGTTTTCTAACATTAGATATTGGTATTATTGTTCATTGAATGTGATCAGACATTTGTGGCCACGTGGTGTGCTGTGCAGTATTTAATTTGCTGTTTCTCATCCAAGCAGGAAGAGATGGCTAGGAAGCATAATCTCATATTTAAAAACAAACAAATAAACAAACAAACAAACAAACCCCAAAACTACCACACTGCAAATAAAAATAGCAGAAATTAATCTTCCCAGAAACTCGGCACAAAGGTCCTGCATGGTGTTGTAGCCTCACCTCAAGCTCTAGGTGGTTAAAATCCTGCCTGGGGCCCTGGCACCCAACCTGTCTGCAACTGTTTGGGAGTCTTAGAACAGCTACTTTGTTCCAAGTGTCACTGAGGAAGGATTAGGTGACAAAGAAAAAGTGAACCGGGAAATTTGTCTGGATACAGTGCATGAGACATGCTCTGTCTGTCACCTGCCAGGTCACTGCAAGGTCATAGTCTTCCTTAAGTAGCATTAATACTTGCATGTATTTATGCCACTCCACAGCACTTTGGCCTCCCCTGTATTGGTGTATCTGGTGCATCTCAGCTGTTTGTCAAACAGCAAACAGCTACAACAACAAATCCTTTAACAAGTAGAAGAGAGGCTGAAATACCACCTGAAATGCATGTGGTACAGGTCTTTGAGAGGAAGATGGAAAAAAATTCCATCAAAAAGATGCAGTGGTGGCTGGCTGATCCCATCTCTTGGTGGGCTCCAGTGCCGCTGACTGGTGGGTCCCTGCAGTAGCACCTGGCTTCAGAACCAGGACTGACTGCTGGCTGAGCCATTCTTCTCACAAAGGTTTCTCAGAAGAGATAAAGGCTTTTTCTATGGTGTATCTAAAAACGGCCCTGTTGTAACTGGTAAGGCCTTTGTCAATACAAGATAATGTGAATAAGCTCTTCCACATTAGAAAATAGAATAGCCTGGGAACATTTATTTCAAGAGACCTTTTTTCAGGACTCTTCTTTTGTCAAACATGAAAAATAGAAAGTAGAAAACACTAGAAGTGATTCTCCTATTTTTTTTTTTTTTCTGTATTAGCTGCCATATGAGCTCATTCCTCTTCCTATTGTGCCCTTCCAACACATAACAACCTGGGACTTTTCAAGTCCCTGATACATTACGGTGCCTCATATTGCTTTTGGAGTGGAATCAATACTAGTTCAAACAGCACAAAAAATCCATTAATTTACTAATCATAATGTATATTTAGCACTGTATGGAGGGAAAGGATGATGGACTACAGCAAGACCAACATTCATTACATCTTCCAAGCCAGGAGACTCAGTACTGGGACTGTCTGGACATTTTTTTCCTGTGAGCAAGAAAAGCAAAGAGATGTAATTTCCTATGGATTTGTGCCTGCCTGGTGGCTCATCTAACTCCTTTCAACAGTACAACATTCCCCATTGGCCACCCCAAGGCAGAGGCAGCAAACTCCAATATACATGCTGCCTGGCTTCTGATGCAGTGGGTGACCCATGGTGGGAAGAGGGAGTAATAGTTATTTTGCTTAAATTTCCCTGGCAGGAGAATTCATTTGAGTCTACTCAGCTGATTTATCTGGAACTTTCCAGAATCTGAATATCTTTGAGTCCTGGAGACCCCGTCAGACTTGGCTGACATAAACAAAGGGTTCAGAAACTTTAAGGGAAGTGACTGATGTGCAAACAGCATAATTTTCAGGATAAAAATCATAATTTAAAAAAAGGGATGTTCACACATACATTGTACTTCTTTATCTGGATTCTTCGGATCTGAAGAATTTGGACCACTTTTTTAAGAACGCTAAAGGAATAAATTGAACTTTAAAAATTAAAAATTGATAATCTTACACAATTATATGACTTATGTTTGGAAATTTAAACTGACAAAATTTATTGTGTATAAAAAAATTCCTGCTTTTCCTGTTCTCCAGTATATCAAAGTCTTTTTGACATTTTATTTGCACTGTCCTGTGCTCTGAGAACCCTTCCCAGGTGCACTCAGTCTGATACATGGAGACTCGTAGCTCACAGCAGTTCACATCAGGGAAAACCTCCATTTTTTCCTACACAGGCAGCATTTGTGGTAAATATAGTTGTCCTCTGACACCATGCTTACACACTTAAGGCCTGCACTGCATCAAAGGACTGCACGCATCCCTGTCACCTCGCAAGCAGGATGAGCTCAGAGAAGAAATTTATTGCTGGAACAGGTTCATCTGCCCAAGATACTTGGGACTCCTTGGCACACTTTCCAGGATATCATAGCTTATATGATATGGGTAGTTTAAGGACTTTAGCTGCCTTTTCTGGCTCTCCCAGGAACACAATGACAATGTGGTAGCCTACAACCCAGGAACAGCGTAGTTTTCATCCCCATGTAGTAATAATATTTATTTCTTTCATGGGGGCTGCTCCTCTCTTCTTGCCTTATTAAGTCAAAGCAGGAAGGAACAAGAGGCAAGACATTAATAATAATGGCAAGTTTATGCAGTGAAACCAGAAGGGAAGTGTCAGGAGAGAAACAAAAAAGATGAGGAGAAGAGGACGGATGAGGTGTTGTGCACAGATTGCTTCCTTGGTCTCACCAAGACTGGAGACAATCAAATCTGTTTGCAAAGAGGGTATTTTCTGGCCAACAATTTTGGCACAAAACAAAAGGATCCCTTGTTGTGGCCATGCTTTTTGTGGTCTCAGCTGCAGGACTTGTGCTGATAGGTAGACACTATTTATGTCATATATCAATGCCCAAGTGTCATCCTGTCTGTGACAGCTATGAGACAGAGGTCATAATCTATTTACTGAGGCTTGGGTGAGAAAACCAAGATTAATTTCTCTAGCATGTGACACTTCATAGTGATCCAACTGGAAAAGAAACATAGACAGAGGTTAACAAATTATATTGGCCCAGTTTGACCTCCCATGCTCTTTGAAATATTGGCATGTTTTGATAATCTTGAGGGACCTACTCTACATAGCCGTGCCTCAGCGTAAAACAAGAATGGCAGCTTTAGCAGCAGGACCACCTTAGCTCGACTCTCTTGGATTAAGGATGGGTGCTGAGAGTAGACACAGAATTACTGTTCAGACACATCCTTTAGCCTCACGTTCAGTTGCTGCACTAATTTTTTAGAGGAAAATGCAATGAGTGGCTGCTCTTAGTCCCAGGAACTTGAAAGTCATAGAAACAGTGTGATTCACAGGGACATGTACCATGTGATTCAGCCTACATTTTCTCCAGAACAGAGGTGAAATTGCCCTTTTCTTTCCCAGCAGGAGCCATTGCAGCCATGGCAGACTGGGTGTGAGCTTCCAGCATGACTACCCACAGCTCATGAGGGCCAGAAACAGAATCTGCAAGCTCTGGTACTCCTGTTATTATCTGGGACTGCCATGACCTGGGTCTGGGACAATCATGGGTTTTTGCTTTCAAAGAAATAATGAAGGAGCTTCTAGTCATCTCAGCATTTCTTTCAGATTAAACAATATTATTATTCATTATTAGTAGTTATATGCACTCCCAATGTAACTGAGTGATACTTCATCAAAACAAAGCAGAAATACAGTATTTCTACAATAATATGCCAGTTCAAATTCCCTGTAGGGTCAGACAAATGGGGAAACCCAATTTTTGCAGCAGGACAGAGGAACATAGGACATCATAGCTGGCACTGTGTTGCTGTTTGTGATACAGCTTCAGAGAAGACAACACATCGGCCAATATGCATTTTAGTTTGGCCTGATATTCCCAGGACAGACTTTACTTCAAGAAGTAAATAGCACAAAGCCTTGTACCTGAAGCTTGCCTCAGAGTGGAGACTTCTGGAGTTGCAGCTTCTTGATAGGAAGAGACCTCAGCTCCTCATTTACTGCAGCATTCACCTGTCTGTGAGGAGTGTCCACCCTTTCTGCAGCAGAGATGCCAGAGCAGGTGCACTGACAGGCAGATCCCTAGGGACAGGTGGTGCTGAGCAGGCGAGGCAGGCAGCCCATGCCAGCAGCAGGTGCCTGCACCAGGGGAGTCACACAGAAGCCAGGCTGAGGCTTGTGCATCACCTATGCCTTGGCTCAGTTCTGTCATCCTCATGCTTGCATCAGGAGGAGGTACCAGCTTCCTTTGTGCCTGCAGAGAAAAAGTCATGGTGTGAACTAATATGAACTAGTTAATATCATGTGAAAAATCCTTCATGTTTTTAGGTGAGAAAATACACATCATTTTTTAATCACAGGGGTAGAGTGAGGAATTAACCATGGGAATAAATGCCAAGAGGACCAGTGGGGTTTTTATCTCTTCATGTACATTTGATTCAAACATCTTCCAATCAAGTTCTCAAATAGCTACATTCGTCACTGTGGGGATAAGTGGGTGAAATGCAAGCTTTGTTTTTTCAGGTGGTCAGATAAAGTAGTTCCCTCTGTCCTGGGCTCAGAGTTTATAAATCAGTGTCCAGTACCAAGTGCCTTCCTGAGTACACTGTGCTACAGAAGAATAAAACCAAGCATTTGAAAGCATATCACTGTGTGCAAGGAATGTGTGCTGCTATATCCTAAACTTCAGTCAATGGTGTCCCAAACTGTGCAAACTGTGGCTGCCCTACAAAGCCTATGTACAGCTGTAGCTGCCAGAACAGGACCTGCCAGCTGTATCTCTGTAATCCAATAATCCAGTATCACCCCTGCAGCTGGCCTGCCTCCACTCACACCATCACAGACAAGCAACAGAAGCTACATTACCATAATTATGAAAAGGCATGAACACAGACATCAGATAGAAGCAGATATGTCTCCATCTTACTGGAGATAATAATATTCCAACACATGTTCCATGAAATGTGTTTTCAGCTGTCTTGCAGGAGACTGTTTCCCAGTCCAGTTGTGGGCAGGAATCAGCTGCCTGCTGACCATGAACTGCTTTTCCAAGGTAATATATAGACAAGGTGACCAACTTTGAGCAATAGCACAGGGAAACTGGTGCTGTATAACCCTGACAAAGTTGACTTTTATGAGGGATTTGCAAAATGACCATGGTTTGAGCAGCTGCTTCCACCACCCAGAACTGCACTACCTCAGCCCAGCCTTGGCTTTTCCCTTAGTGATCAACCTCCTCATTATGTCTAAGTGATTTGACCAGAGGAGGTAACCAAAAATGCCAATTTTCTAACATTTTTGTGTAGAACCCATATGTCTGTCATTTTAAGCTGAGATTTTCCAAGCTGCAATGTTGGGGCCAGTTCCCCTGTGTCCTCAGCTGTATTCAGTTAATGACCTGAGACTTCCACCAATACATAGCAGCTACAAAACGCATTTCAGACTTATGGACACTGTGTAGCTGTGGTGCTGAAAAACAGCAGACCAATGGATCTGACCAACATGGTAGTCAAATACATGGGAACCTGTGTGGGAACAAATAGGATTGTGTAAGAAGACTTGATTATGGGCAGGGGATTTTGAGAGAATTAAGGAAAAAAATATGCTGCAGTGGTGAAAACAGATGATATTTTGAAATTTGTTCATCATGAAATTCAGTTATTGCTCTGCAGATCTATGCCAGGGAATACTCTACTCTCTTCCATACAGTTACCAGGGAAATTAAATAGGAGGTTGTTGCTATTTTAAAACTCAGAATGAAAAATAAGAGTGCTGGTTTACTGCAGCACAAATTTTTAGGGACACTTCAGGCCAGGCTTTTGAAACAGATTGAAAAGTGGGGGGGGGTTTTTTGTTATTTTGGGTGGTTTTTTGGGTTTTCTTTATCATGTCAAAAGTAGACTTAGGCTCTGATTTTCTGAGGAGGAAAAATTGTGGTGGAAATGTGTGCCCCTTACCTTGTTTGCAGTGTGAAGTGAAAGAAAAATGTGCAGATGCTATTCAGCTCTGCCTTAGTTAAAGGTGTTGCAAAGACTTTAATGGCAGGAGTACTTTCCTGCCGTTAAATTACTCGATTTGTAACACTTGGTAGTTACTGTGACAGCTACACACTGATACAGCAAAGTCTACAAGAGAGATTTTCAGCGGCTCACAACGCGCAAAGATGTGTTGGGGCTGAAGGGTCAGAGCTTCAAACAGGAGTTTCTGTGACATGAACAAAGAGCAATTCCCCTCCCTTCTTTCCAGGAAGTTTGTTTTCTTTTTCATTACAAACCTAAAAAAAGCTCAAATCTTGCTCAAAAGCAAGATATTGGGGCAGGGATGTGGCATTAAACAATGAGGATAAATGTGGAGAGGCAGAGCTATTTGCTATACAGATCTATTGCTCCAAGTCCCTACAGGCAAAGCAGTGGTGAGCAAAACCCTTCCCCAAGTTATAGTTTGATAACTTCATAAAATTAATGACATGGTATTATGTCCTGAAATTCACTTGCAGTTTCTCTGAAACTTGCTCTGTGCTCTGCAATGGCACATCAACCTCTGCCATTGCTGCACCAAGTCACAGGAATGCATGATCTCCTGTGGGGAATCAAACCTTCACTGCTTTGACAGCATATCAAATGCCAGAAGTCCTCGGTGGGTTCTGTTTAAATGAGGGACAAGGGTAAGAAGAGCAGGTTGTTTATCAGGCACTGCTGAGGAGTGACTCTTCTCTGCAGGGACATGCTACCTTGGCTGACTCCAGCCATCATTGGGGCAGCATGGAGTTAAATGGTGTCACTGGCAGAGCACAAGTCCCCTAGAAACAGAATAGCCACTCCGCAGAGCCAGACACTGCCCACCAGGCCAGGCACTGCTGGGCACCTGCTGCAGCTAGGCACCACAGTACCTGGAGGTGCAGCACTGCTGTGCCCTGAACTCATGTCAAAAGTGACACAAGTCATCTTCAAATTCTGCCTCAGATCTCTGCTGTCCTCCTCTCTCTCCCTGCCTGTAGCTACAAATCTAACACAAGGGCTTGTGCTTGTCAGCTTTGCAAAATACTTACCATAAACATCTCAAATTGTGATTCTTTCTAGAAATGCCACAAGGGGGAAGAATTGGTTTATTTACAGGGCAGCATTTACTTAAAACATTTGGTTTGTTCAGTCAAATTAAGACTGAGATTGCTCTTCAAACCGTTTGTTGGGAGAAGCAGGGAAGGAAAGACGAGAAGGGATAGCATGAAACTAATCCCTAAAATCCAAGGAAAATTCAGTCAAAAAACTCTGGTTTTGTGTCTAGATGGGACATACTAAAATTTTACATTGCATTGGTTATAAAAATATCTGGCCCATGCCAAAACAATCCCTTTCAAAAGGCTCTTAAGCAAACTATTTTTCATTAAGCTTTCCATTATTTTGTTCAGCAATAGGTTTAACAGACTGCTCAGCTCTACACCTGACAGTGCTTCCTCTGGCTTTAATAATAAACCACTGAAACCAGCCACAGTAAGGTTGTGCTGTGGCAGCACAGCTCATTGAAGCTCCTGCAGATTCACTGGGTTTAATTCTTGTTTAAAAAGTTTTTTTTCCTCGTCACTCTAATAGCATCTAAGCACCTTGGTGGAAAATGGAAATCCCAGGAAATTTCCTAGGAAATGAATAAACTGTTGCAGCCCAATCAGGAAGGCAAACATAACATTTTCTCTCCTCAGGAAGTAACGAAAACTGACTTCATACTGCAAAACATAATGAAAGGTGTTTGTCATAAGTTAAAAATCAATGAACTCCAGCTGTTCCCTTAGTCCTGGAAGCTTCATTTTTCAATGAAGAAATATTTTTTCTTACAGGAACATTCCAGAAAACAGACTTCACCTTCAGTGACAGTTGTGGAAAGTCAAACTGGATGGAGCATAACTTTACAAGCTAGTAGACAGGCTTTCTGATGAGCCCTTAAAATAAATTGCTAAATGAGAATTTAGCCTAATTTTTGCAATTAAAAAATTAGCAAATGAGAGTTTCCTCTTCTTCTGAACAGAGGTTCAGCCTCTATTTCAGAAGCTGTCTTCTGGTTTGCCAAGGAGCACTTTCTCTCATCAATGCATCATGCTGAAATATGCAGGAGACAAACCAGCCTCTGGCATGAACCATACCACCCTAGGGTGTCTTTCAAGCAAAACATTTACTTATCTAACCAATAAAGTATCTCACTAACCAGAACAGATGGAACATTACAGGGTTTGGCTTCTCCATCTTCCAGTCTGGATCTGCATCCTCTTCATCTCTCAAAAAAGTCTTCTGGTTAAGCGTCTTTCCTCCATGCAGGCATTAAAGGTGCTTTGAGTTGCCTTATTGGTAGAAGACATGTTAGGGCTCTGGATCTCCAGTTCTGCTCTTTATCCCTGTGGACATTGCAATAAACCTGTGTGATGGTGAAGACTAGAAATTAAATACAATCTGTGTACCCAAGAAATCATTCTGACAGAATTCTACTTACTGTTTGAAAAATGTCCCCTCTAAAGCCTGTTTGCATGGAAACGAAATGATTTCATAGTTTCTGGAGTTCCTCATTCCTATTTATGTCAATGTCTCCCAAGAAAAAAAAAAAATCAAAATTCTAGTGGGACTTTTAAGACGGAGTTGGAGTCAACCAACCATCAGAAACAATCATGTCACTGCTGAGAGCAAGCACAACAAGAAGCAGTGTGAGGGGGAATGGCTTTTGTGCCCAGCTCTAATAATGCCAGCACATGGGTGAGTTTAACAAAGGAACACAGTAGCAGAAACTCACCTGTACTGCAGCAAATAAAAATCAAATTCGCAGAGCAGTTTGGTTGCTAGAAGTTATTTACACATTATGAGTAAATAATTGTGTCAGCAGGAAAGAAGACAAAGGAAGTTACAGTTAAATCTAATTTTTCACATTCTTCTTTTGAGAAATGTAAACCCAGAATAATTTTTAAGGACTATCCCTGAAATTTCCTGAAATATCCCTAAGATTTCCCTCTAAGTAGCATTTATTCAAATAATGTATAACTGCAAATTTGAGCCATGACTTCCCAGCAGTGCAAGTTCCATAAAAAAATAAAATGCAATGTTTCACAAGTTTTATCATCTTCTAATGGTGGTGCAACCAAAGGATTACATGTTTTCAGCTACAGTGCTAAATTTAGGTACCACATTATTTGTATTAAAGGGTAAGTGTGAGCTAAGTGCATTGATTTGCATAGTAAAGCTATTAAAAATGGAAGAGGGTTTTTTCCCCTCGGTTTCCTTAAGGCTGCACCTTTCTTGTAAAGCTTATCCTTGTCACAAGCTGCAGTAATAAGCAGCAGTTGCCCACAAATACATTTTTCTGACGTCATGGATTTGGATTTAGTGGTCCTGCTTTGTAATATATTACCATAACTGAATTCAGTTTAAGAAACTAATTAAGATGACTAGTTTTAAACTGCAACCAGTGCTCTGTTAATAAAGAACAATTTTGCATCAACATATGCACAAAATGTTCCAGAAAATAATAAAATAAAGTATTTTTTCTTTAAAAGGTTCAAGTAGGATTTTAAAACATCCAAATATACATTACAGCCTGGATGTGGACAGCTTTACTCCAGGAGTCATAGAAAGAAAAAGCAACAAAAGATCAATGGCCTTGATCAATGACATGGTATACTTGAGAAAATCACAAATCTGGAAGTATCTAAACAGAACACAGAAGAAGATTCAAATAATTATAGGCCATCTAACCTGATGTCACATTCAATGTGGTATGTGTGGGTGGTGTCAAGACCATGTGGTGTCAAGTCATGAAAAATATTTAGTGTAAGACAGCCTGATTTCACCCACTGGAGTGTTTAGTTGATAAAAGTAGCTTGCACATACAGACTCTTAGAATCATGGATTCATTCAGTCAGAAATGGCCTTTAAGTTTATCAAGTCCAACTGTTAATCCAGCACTGGGGTTTGTACCTAGTCCAGCACAAAACCACATCCCTAAGTGTCACATAGAATGATGCAATGGTTTGGGGTTGGAAGACTGGGTTAAAGATCATCTAATTCCAATCCCCCTGCCATGGCAGGGATGCCACCCACTACATGAGGTTGCTCCAAGCTGCATCCAACCTGGCACTGAACTCTCCAAACATGGGGCACCCACAACTTCTCTGGGAAACCTGTGCCAGTGCCCTCACCACCCTCAAAGTAAAGAATTTCTTCCTATATCTAATCTAACTCTCCCAGTTTGGAGCCATTTCCCCTTATCCTATCACTAGGGGATAGTTCTTGTGGATAGTTTCTCTCCATCTCTCTTCTAAGCCCCCTTTAGGTACTTCAAGGCTACTATAAGGTCTTCCCTGAGCCTTCTGTTCTCCAGTCTGAATAACCCAAACTGCTCCAGCCCTCTGATTATTTTTGTGGCCCTCTTCTGGGCTTGTTCCAACAGGTTCACCTTTTTATATTGAAGGCCCCAGGCTCTGACACTCCTGGTGGAGTCTCACAAGAGTAGAGTAGAGGGAGAGAATCACCTCTATTGAGCTGCTAGGCATGCTGCTTTTGATGAGACAAGATGGAAAAAATACAGAAGATCATGCTAAGATTGGTAACCATAATGACCTTGACCTCTTGGTAAACTGGAACTATTCACTGAAAATAGCTTCAACACAAACCTGCAAAGTTCCTCATCAAGGAAGAAGAGATACAAGCTAGGCACTATGCCAGGGAACAAACAAACAATCAAGCAAACAAAAAAAATTACCTGAAGAGTTCAATCATGACAAATGATTGAAACCATGTCATGGTTTCATGGTGACACTTCATGAGAAAATACATCAGGTTTGAATTCTCTCTAATTGTGTAGATATAGTGCTACAGTAACAGTGGCTGGAAAATGAAGCCTAAGCAATTGATGTGAGAAATCAGATATACACCTGTAACCTGCCTTCGTGTATGTGCATGTGTGCGTGTATGTGCGTATACCAACATAAACCAAACAATCCAGAACACGCTGAATGGTAAGAGAGATTCTCCATCTCTGTGGTCTTTAGTTCTTCCAGAAGCCTGATGTAAACACATTACTTTTGCATCAGAAATGAGTTATTGCACTCAGTACAGGAATACTGGATGAGGTGTAATGGCCTGTTGTTTTACAGGAAGCCAGATCTGAAGATCTAATAATTCCTTTAAATCACCGAAGCAACAAATTAGCCCTGTAAGCAGGAGAATCAGCAACCATTACTCAAAAAGCTGATCTTAAGCTTAATATTCAGTCACCATAAATGGAAACACCACAATATGGGAAATTGTGGTCACATGTTTAGAGACCCAGAATTCCTCTGTGCCCACTGAGGGATTAACTCGTGGATCTACCATTATTTTTTTGTCCGTGTGTCTTTTCTCCTGTGGCTGATGAAATAGCTTAGATAGGTAGTGTGTACTCAGTCAGGGACTGCCCACTGCATGGCAGAAGGCTGCACAAGCTTTTTACAAGGGCTAGTTTCTTACATATTTTATTTGCACATATTGATTAAAAAAAAAAAAATTATATGTGAAAATCACAAATGCAATTTGTCAAATCTAAACAAGTTTTCCATTTAAATGGCCAAGGAGCAGAGATGTGGAGAAAGGCAAAATATAAAAATCAGAGGAGACAGGCTATAAACTGCATCATCTTCAGCGAGCTCCTAAACAATCCTGTCCAGGTTCTTCCTGCCTGTTTCTTTAATGTCTTACAATAGCAACAGTAATCCTTAAGAATATAAATCTTTATTATATCTACTAAAGGGCTGACAGAGATGATGGACCCAGAAAGGCCAAAATATAAGCACTAGGAAATCACAGGTGGAGAAGGAGACCGGAATCTCTCTTCATGTAGGCAACATGACTGCAACTGCAGCAGCTGGCATCCTCTAAAAATCCAGGCCATCATACACTCTGATATCTGCTTGTGTCTTCAAATATTGCCTCAGCACTGCTTTAGGGTTGGCAGTGCTAGAGGGGTCTGGTTTGATGGGAGTACCCAGAGTATGATACCACCATTTTAAAGAAGACTTTCACAGGGTGGGAAGTTAATGAAAGCTCAGGCCTGAAGCTGGTTTTCCCAGGCAAGATAATAAAACCCAGCAGCCAGGAGATGGAGCAAGTTCAGAGCTAGTGTTCCTGTGTTCCTGATTGCTGGCTGTAATAAAAATGCTAGTGAGGAAACTGATCCAGACATTCAAGGTAGAAAAGAGCAATTTGGACTGTGATGCAGCACAGGTACATAGTAAAACTCTCAAACTCCCCTTTCACTGGGTCCCACTTTTTTTTTATATTTTATTTTGCAGATCACACACGTTCACTATCATTTTACAAACTTTTTATGTCAAAAAGCCTCTCTCCTTTGAGGTAATTTTATTCAGTCAATGTAAATGTCAGCTGCCAGTTGTAAGTGTTGTTATGTATAGGGGGCTGTCAAGGAGTGAGGGAGAAATGATGCAGGCAGCTCACTTCTGTCTTAGCTCCTAGGAAAGGTCAGCTGAGCCTTTCAAAAAGGGCTGTCAAAGACAAACCATCTTTCAAAATCCATTATGTAGAAACAGTGCAAGAAAGCACATGCTTTAAAGCCAGCCAAGGTAGGGCTGATGTGACTGTTTTCTTTTTCTGATATCAAAAAGCTCCATTAGTCACTACTAGTGGTGCAAGAACCCAAGGCAGCCAGAGAATGGACAGAGCTCAAGCCAGTACTTTCATCCAGCTGCATTTTGTTTGCTCTGGGGATTGAATATTTTAGCCTTCTCTTTGACCTAACTTACATCTGAGCAAATATCTTCCTCTGATGATCATCCCCATATATCCCCATTTCACATCCTCCCTGAGCTGCCAGGACATGGAGCGGTTCTTACCCCACAACCTGGATGGGAACAGAGGAAGATCAGGATGTACAGCCTACAGCTCTAAGAGTGAGGGGTAGATTTTGTCCTGGCAAGCTTGGCAAAGGAATACGGCATGAACTCAAGGCAGACTATGGCACTCGGGTGTAAAGAGACTAACCAGAAATTTTATAAGTGCAAAAAAGGAGATCTCTTCACAGAGGTTTGTCTCAAATCCCCCAAATACCTAGGTGCCTAATTCCTGAGGATATCAATAGCAATTAAATGGTTAAATGTTCTGCCAATTACATAAAGAAGCAGAAAGAAATTGCCATATCTCTCCTATCAGAATTGCTCAAGCAATTCTGTGAAAATCTCCCCAAAGGGGATAAGATTAAAGGAGGAAAGGCAACTTCCAGATGAATGCCATGAAAAACTTCTAGGTATCCAGAGGTACTCTCTCAAGAACACCCCAGCTCAGAAATACTCTGTTTTAAGCATGCTGAGTTTCAGACTAATAATTCCATCTTCCATTTTTTTCTTTCACCCAATTAAAACAACAAATCAGGAAACCATAACATCTCCCTGAAGATATCTAAAAGAGACAAAAGACCCCCTTACTATTGCTGCTACTTCAAGAATAACACTTCAAGAAAATACAAATGAGCAGGGCTTTATGATCTCTGTTCACATCAATATTTACTGTTCTGACTCCTCCTTAGTCAGAACTGCATTATTAAGGAAATGGGCTCTGTCCCCAGCAGGATATGAGTGAAATCATATAGGAAGAGTGAATTCCTCCCTCCTGCTCAAGGTTTTCTGATCTGAAGGGAATGCTGAGCCAGACAGCATGATTTCAGAACTTTGTCCCTTTCAGCATAGCTACCATGTCTATTTTTAATTTATTGGTGTGCTCAGCTGTTCTTTTTCCCTTTAGCTACACTGGGATCTCAGTTTCTGAATCCTGCCTACAAAATTCAGAGAGAAAACACTGAGACAGAGATATAGTAATTGAAAAGTAGTTTCATATGAATTTAAGGCAAGTGTTGCTATGGGACAAAGTCTTAAGGAACAGTGTGAGGTACTTAACTTGGAGATGGAACAGTTTGTTTTCACTGCTGTTTCTGATTCTGCCATAGGAGGTCCTCAGGAGCAGAAGTATGTAAAGAAAGACAAAAGATCACTGGCAGAACACATTTTAGATGAGGTTATCATCTCTTGGAAAGTTCATGGCTTGTTTACCCATGAAGCTGTTTACCCTTTGACACAGATTTTGTATTTGCTAGTGTATATTGAAAGCTGGGAAGACTTGCTAGAAGTTGTGCTTATGAGGGAGACAGAAATGCTGATTCTTTGGTTCCTCAACCCTTTGCCCTCAGCTGTGCCACCTCTGGCCACCCCAGCAAGCTGGACATCATCCTGCAGGAAGCAGAAACTGGTCTCTATGGCTCTTCATCTTCCATCTGGAAAGAAAACACCTGCAAAGGCTTGAGAGAGTTGCCTAGAATTTGCCAGGGTTTCCTGCAAGATGCTGGACAACTCCACCACATACCTATGCCAATTTTCACCTCCTCACCCATAAAATGGGACAAGGAGCATTTACCCACCTTATACCCTGCTTCTTTTTAAGTCATCCTTGTGTAGGATGTACTTTACCTTAAGGGTTCATGTAAATATCAAGCCTTATCCTTTCCCCTTACCATGCCTGTTCTGGCTACTTATCCCCAAATAATTTTATCTGAAATTTAGTGGTCCTCTGCTTTACTTATTCCATGGAAATGTAGAGCATCCTTATTTCCTCTGTTCCTCTCCTTTTTTTTTCCTTCCCTCATTCTTCCTTTCAATGATCTTGGGCTCTTACTCTCCAGTCATAGCACCTGCCTTCTCTCAAAACTGAGGTTTCATGATAATTAGTACCAGAGCTGAACACTACCTGTCCAAAAAGGACAAATAAGATCAAACAATCACATTCCTGCCAAATTAACCCAAGCCCATAGCAATGGTTTTTGGCAGCCTGAGAATGGGTAATGAAGAAAAGCAATGTAGGGCAGAGAGTGATGGAAAGGTTTTCACTCACAGTGCAACATCTGAAATTTTATTTAGCTTTGGCTCCCTCTATAATTAAGAAATAAACAAAAAGGATCAGGATATTGAATCGAACAGCACGGATCAAAGCAAGCACTGTAGTGGTTCATGGAGGTTAGTGCATAAAAATCCTTGCCAACCCTGGGGCACTGCTTTTGTAACTAAAAGGAAACCAAAATTGCATAACCCTACAGCTCTGATTTAATGTAAAGATGGATTTTTTGAATAAAAAAAAATACAATTTAGGGGAAAGAGTTATTACCAAGAGAAAATTTTCATATAGATTAGTTCTGTGGGCAATTTTGTAAGCTTGTTTAAGAAGGGAAATTAATCCATTCAAGGTGCCCACTCAGCCCTTCCTCACAAAAAAAAAAAAAAAAAAAAAAAAAAAAAAAAAAAAAAAAAAAAAAAATCCAATCACATTTTGACAGTAGGAAATAATATGTGTGTTGCAAGCTGGTCTGGCTGAGACCGAGTTAATTTTTTAGCTATTCTCATGTCTTTCAGATGTTCTGATACACTTACCATAGTGAAAATACTGCAGACTACCCTTTTATGATAATCCAAGAGAACAATCTTTACCTGGTCCTGTGTGCTCTCTCCCCATTTCCCTGACCTTGAAAGTTGCTTTGCAATCTTTTTGCAAAGAATCCAAAAGCCAGCAAAGATGTGGGTTGCCTTGGTAGAGGCTCTGCAGTGTGTGGGGGTGTGTGTGCTTGCACAGAGAATATCCTGAGCAGGCAGTTTTTTATGTCCTTCTGGCTCTGCTTGTGCTCTGACAGCATTGATGTTGTAAATGCAGTAAATAAGTCTGAGCAAAGGTCTTGTCTAAAGTTCATGCAGGATCTTTCTACAGCAGAAACCCTTCTGACCATCATTTTCTGCAGAGAGCAAACCAACATGGACAGGACTGCCATGGAGTAGGATTTCTGGTGTGAAGGCCAGGTAGACATGAAAGCAAAAGCTGTGGGGAGAAAAGGAAAAATAATTCTCCATGACAATAACAGGTAAGACAAGAAGGAAGTGTTTTAAAAGAAGTTCAATATCATGTGTCTTGTTTAGCTTTTGGAGAACAGTCTCCCAATATCAGGGATAACAAAGCATGGGAAGGGAGCTCTCTGAGGGAGTTCAAGTCTGGCTGATCTTGCCTCAATATTTGAGATTCTTCCTGAAGCTGCTCCCATCTCTATTTCCTATCATTTTGTGAACTATTGCAGAATGCAGATAGTTTTTTCCTGGTATTAAACTAGCCTGAACAGTGAAGCTGTCCTCTGTTTCAGGCCTTGTGCCATACAAATTGAATTTTTCTTTTATTCAACCTCAGAGCAACTTGGAATTTTCCAGGCTGTTCCATGTGCAGATAGTTTTTGTGTCATTCACTTATGCCTGTACTTCCCAAGGAATTCCTGGCTTGGCAGGTAGTCATGTATTAACCAACAAGCAAAGGTCCACAGAAAGTATGGCTAAGGTCCATGTCACCTGTGTATGGCCATATTGCTCATACAAGCTATTAAGCTAATAAGAGAAACAATGACAGTTCTGTAGCACAGTCTGACAGAGCCAGAAGTATGTAAACTCACAGGCATTCCTTTGGAAGAGAAGCTGAGTTAGCCCAATGCTTTCCAAATGACTTTGTGTTCAGAGCACCAGGCATTTCTCACTGTAGAAGACCTTTCTTTCTTTCCTTACCTTGCTTTTCCTTCTGTGAACCTCTCAAGAATGATGCACACAGTTGACCCTAGGTACTGCCATGGAAGACACCTAGTTCGGATTACATTTATGATCTAATCAGAGATACCAGGATGCAGAAGGAGAAGAAATGGGCTGGCAGTTTCCATGGCAATTCCCTAGTCTATTAAAAATAATCAATATAACTATAGTAACAAACAGCAACTTGTTAGCACAGAGCAGGGAAGGAGGGAAGGAGGGAGTTCATGCTGTCCACAATATACCAACGGAGTGCTCTTGACATACTGAAATGGAAACAGCAAAACAGAAAACTGCATTTGATCTGATTTTTAATTTTAAAAATGTTTCTGCTTCCAGAAACATTCCTTGTTATCAGTATCTCTGAAAAACAAGTTCCTAACAAGCATGTGCATGAACAGAGTATCAGGACATGGACCGTGGCAAAGATACAGCCTGGTTGTACACAGGGTGTACAGTCTGTTTCAGTTACTACATCTCCATTTCTAATGAGATGCCAGAGCTCAGACCATTTTCCAAGAACATTTACATCAGTAAGGAAAGACTTATAAAACCAGATTAATATCTCAGGAAGTTTGTTTTATGACATTATAACCTTGACAGTTATGAAGCAAACAAAGCTGTTTTCACATCTGTAAGCAGAGATTTTCAAGAGCTGAATATGCTGAGAATTTTTGCTCTTAGTATTCATACTATTTTTTTCTTGTTCCATAGAGCTCATTAGATCCATACTTTGTTTTAATGTTGTTAAGTGGTTTTCATTATGTCTTAATGGAACAAATGCCATTTCTTCCTGCTGGATGTCCAAAAAAGCTTGCTGCTTGGGTCGTCTGATTTTTACAGAATTTTAATTTCCTGCTGTCTTTAAAGGAGTCACTGCTGTGGGCAAATGCCTCCCCATGCAGCACCACAGGCAGGTTTTTACCACCCCTCTAGTATGTTTGCAGGGCTACCACACCCTCACTAGATACTGGCATATATACCTCTTTCAACATGACATCAAACATAGCTTTTTAATGTCACATGCAGTAAATAAGTTATTTAAAATGCAGGGAGAGAGTACTTAGTTGCTGTATTTACTAATGCTTTTTAAAGATTTCAACACATTTTAGAATAGAGAAATTCCTTAAGAGGAGAGCTCCAGTGCGTGGTGTCAGCCTGTGCCATCTGCTGAGCTCTTTCAGCAGCAGCCTCTGCTCTGGGTGCTAAAACACAGCAATTTTTGTTAGGCATGTGCATCCCCATGGGCAGTAGCAGAAAGGCACTGGCACAGCTGGCGGTGGCTTTCCCTAGAGGCGGCACTACCAGACAGGGAAGGGTTTGTCCCGCCTGTGATCAGCCACACCCACTGCCTGCCTTTGGTATACATTTCAGGGCAGATGTCCTCCCAGTGATGGGGTGGGGGCACGGAGAGGGTGGGTTGCAGGGTATGGGGTGGAAGCACACGTGGCACTGACTGATGCCAGTGGCAGAACCCCTGCAGTCCATCAGGCTGACTTGCCTCTGCACTACAGCCATGGCTGTGCCCTCCTGCCACCCGCCTTCTCCCCTTTGGGCTTCAGCTGAGAGCCTCCAGGGACAGCAGCTGCAGGAATGAGCCAAAAACCCCACCAAAAATGTCACGTGCATCTCTTTTTTGTGTGCAGCTTTTCCTTCCCTGTGTGAGGAATGGCACAAGCTGTGAACTGAAAAGCTGGAATTCAAACACTTGGCAAAAGGAGCATATAAGAGATTAAAAGCAGCATCATGTCATCAGATGAAGCTCATGCCAGCAACACACCTGATGGAAAAACTTCCCCCCACTGTTAGCTTTGCTCTCAATGCTTGCACGCAATAAAGTCTCTGCTCCGGGAATTTGGCCGTGTTGGTGGACACAGAGCTGGCTGCTTTAGGGGCTTAATTCCCTTGCCTTAGTTCAGCCTGTGAGACAGGAGAAGCCAAGCCAGTGAGAAGTGGCTGGAAACCATTCCCCTATTCCAGCTGGCCCGTGCCTGGCAGAGACCTCTGGTCACCCAAGCAGGGTGGGGAGACATTGCTTCCATCCCAGGAGGGAATCTCCTCCTCCCCTCAGCTGCCACTCTGGGAGCCCAGCCCATCCAGCAGCACTGCAATACCAGGCTGGCTAAATCCACTGGAGAAACTGCACCTTGGCTGCCTGCCTGCTACCCACGAGGTACAGCACAGGCATGGATGCACAGCATCTGAGCACTGCTCCATCCATCAGCAGGCAGTACTGCAAACACAGCTTGGTTAATTCCTTATCACACTTACTACACTTATCCTCCCCAGTGACAGTTAATAAACAAAAAATCCTAGAGTGATCCTTTAAAAATAGTTCTGCTATAAGAGCATGTGGTTGTAATTACTGCCTTTATGGACAAGCCTATTCTTTTTCTTTCCTTCCCTCTCTGTGTAATAGGAAATGTGCCAGTTTTCAAGCATTCTGTTTCGTTACTATTGGAAAGAAGTTTCCAAAATTCAGAGTTTGTTTAACACAGGTTCCTGATTTCATCCTGAGAGTCACCCTCAAAACTGGGCTGGAACAGATCTGCATGAACTGAAGTTTCTAAAAGTCCTGGGCAGTTCCTTGATTCTTCACTTTCCTTCTTTATCTATCTCTATCACACTAATTTGCTGTATGTTTTCTTTCCCTTTTTCTGATTCTTCTTATGCAAAGTCTAGCATCCCTTCACATTCTCCCCATTACCTTTTCTTTTTTGCCCACAACTTTACTGTCAGTCCTCATGCTCTCTCCACTGCTGGTCTGCTCTCCAGGTACCTCTGTCACCCGGACAATTCCTTTCCTTCCTCAGCACCTCTTCTGGGTGTTTGAAATCATCCTCTCCCTTTATTTCCCCTCTGCTGTCATCCTTTCCATAGTTTTCCATATCACCATCTTTTTTCCCTTCCTATCCTCTTCTTTACCATGTCCCCCACTCTCCATCCCTTAGTGGGATGCCCTCCAGCACCCCACTTCATTCCCTTTCATCTTCCTGGGGCCTTTCCTTGTGGAGGTCCCCCTCTCACTCCCCACTGCCTCCACCCACCACTTTCAGCCCTCTCTTGTGCCTTCTTTGGTTTCTTCCAGAGCTGGGGTCCCCATCCAGCCATGCTCGATGACTCTGCCCCTGCATTAGATGATGCTTTGATGGGGCTGGCACCGATGTGGCAGAGGATGTGAGATCTGTGAGATCTGAGTGGCTTTCTGGGGGGCTGTTGCTGTGCTGGAGTGTTGGCACTCACTTCCCACCCCCACCCTGACTCAGGAAATCGTTGTCAGAGCCAAGAGGCCAAGGCAGCAAAGGCTCCAGATCTACTGGGAGAGGTTTGTTTGTAATGGAAGTAATCCTGGTGGATTAAGGGAAGCTGTCTCTTCCAAAAAACCACACAATATTTCAATATTAGAAAGGGAGAAGTGGCCAAAGTAACATGACCCATGAAATACCTTTGAACTTTTAAGGTTTTCACACAATGGCAGTGGGCACAATGTTGCATTCAGCCACCAAACCAGTCCCTCTTGCTAAAACCACTCCTGCTACTGCTGCTAGGGGTAACCACAGAGCCCTGCCTCCTGCCCAAGAATTTCGGAGTGCAATGCAAATAATTAATGAATTATTGAGGAGAGATGTATGTTTGAACTGAGGATGTATGAACTGAGGACAGATATATGTTCTCATTATTCTGTCACACACAAGGATTCCAATCAGGCATTGTATGTATATCCAGTGCCACTCACCACCTTCTTTCCCACATCACCTTTTTATAAGAAAGATAGTCTAGCAGGTTGACATGAGGCTTGATAATCTAGGAAAGAGGAATGCTGGGCAGGCACAGGAGAACACAGAAAATTAAAATGCTTTTTCTGTAGCAGTATTTTTGGTTTAGGGATTTGGGGATTACTATTATTATTATATTATCATGAAGACTGACAAAACCTGAAAATGCAAATGTCTGTATTTAGGATATTTCTATGTTCAAGAACTCAACCATTTTTTAGGGGAAATCTGATATGATACAATGCAAGGCTTGCGCCTGCCACCTTTGGTGAAACCACATTGTCACATGGCTGTCACATGCATAGACACATGTGCACACACTGTCAGAGTGCTCTGCTCAGGTAATGCCGTCAGTGCACCCCATGAAGTTATTTCTCAGTATTTGCAGGGCCAGAACTGATCATTAATTCATACATTTATGTCTTTCTAGAAGAGAGTAGGAAAAATTGAAAGTAAATGGAAAATATTGGAAGAGTAAATGTACATGCTTCTAAATTTCCAATATTATTTTCTTTATTGACACAATTTATTATCAAAAACTGTTGGCTCAAGCTGATTTGAATTTCTGGGAAGTTCTCTGGCCTCTGACTGACCATTGCTGGCACTCTCAAGTCTGTGCATGTACTGATGTTCCAAGTGGAAACACAGTTTTGCTGCAGTTCAAAACAGCTTCAAGAAACTGGGCAACCCCAGGGCCAAGGCAGTAGCAAATGAATGGGTATGCAGGGAGAGGGGTATGAAGGGCTGCACATGGAAACAGTGAAGGGAGCAATAGGAAATGACACATCCCTGGTAGACAAAAACACAGTGGAAAGAAACAAAGTGTAGTGTAATGAGAAAATTATTTGACCAGGCATGTACAAATGAAAAAGAAAACCAGAATATAAAAGCTTGAAGAGCAGAAAAAGTACACAAATACAAATACAAGTACTAACCACAGGGATGCTCAGAGCAGACATGAGGTACTTATCACAAACATGCTTGTTGCATTAGAATGAATTGCTGCCTTTTATATGAGAGGGAGAGAAGGCTACTCCCCCTCCCATCACACGGTGCTTATGCAGGGATTAGACATCAGGAAATCAGCCTCTGGAAGATCTATCTTTGAGAGTGCATGAGTTGTGACAGTTTTGACCATCTGCTACAAGACATGCATGAGAGACGATTGCAAAACAGGGATGTGGTGGGCACTTCTCCTGACTCAACGGGAGCAGACACCAGCTGCCATTAGCAAAACCTCATGAAAACAAGAGGAGCAACCAGTGAAGGCTGCACAGCATGTTGTGGTGCTGAAGTCTGCCGAGTCACAAGCTTTGGATGAGCATATGAGCTAAAGACAAATGTATGTTGACAGCAAAAACCAAAGAGAAAGGATGATGGTCTTCTCAGGAGGCACAGAAACTGGGCAAAGAGCTCGCTGGCGTGGCAGGCCACAAGAATAATACTTACTTCTATTTCAGTCTAAAAGAACAGTCCAGAAAAACAGTCTCCTTGAAACAAACCCTTGAATGCTGGTCTAAGTCTGACCTGTATGAACCAGTCTGGGATTTCATGTGCACAGATCTAATTTCACACTGTCACCAAAAGGGGCAAGACTGCCCCTGCTGCACATGTCCAAAGCCTCCCTTGCACTGTCACCAGCAGAAGTAGATATCCGTGGCAAACTGAGTCAGGAAGTGTCTCAGGCTGAACATGAGTCATTATTTTTCCTTTGGGTTGGTTTTCACCTGCACCTTTCCCCAGATCCTGCCTGCTAAGCAGGGACACAAGCATTAGCCCTAGGAATGCGTGGCTGGGAGTAAAGCCCCCTTTGGCAGCAACACAAGCTGCAGCCTGAGTCAGCAGCACCATCTGATCCTGGTGGCATCACAGGGCAACGCGAGTCCGAGGCACCTTGGGACGTGTGTGGCTGGGCTGAGCATGTGTGTGTGTGTGTGACCTGCCCACGGGTAGGTGCTTTCTCACAGACATAGCAGAGCTGTTCTCACAAGCATGGAAATTGGCACACATGTGACTTTTGTCCTGACTTGGCAAAGTTTCCCCATCTTGCTGCCATTAGTGCATTTTTTTCCTTTCAGTGGTCCAGCCCTGGAGACCACCCTGAGCTCATCATGGGATATGTCTGGCAGCTACAATGTTTTGCATGCCAGCTGGATTATATTTTATATATCAGCAGCCGTGCCTGGAGCAGTGCCTGATCTTTTGGCTTCCTTTTGTGGTGATCTCCTCTTTCGTTTAATGTCGGTGTGCTCTGATGTCCATCAGTCTGTCGTGTGCCAGGGAAGCAGAGCACGACAGAAATCCCCTAAGGATTTTTGTTTTCCCTTTCCACATGAATTCAGGCACAAGGAGGCTCTTGAGGAGCACTTTATGAACAATTCAGCAGTTGTTAGACAATGTCCTCCAAGTCACGCAGTGAGCCAGCGCTGGTACAGAACCACATGTTCTCCTGAGGCCCACAGGAATCTGATATGAAGTAATCCATCATGCTCTACCCATTCCTTCACCCTCTTCTGCACTTTACCCTGTGCATTGGGAGCAATATGCATTCTTTCCTCTAGATATATAATTTGTTTACTTACAGTCTGGAGGCACCTGAGACACCTTAACAACTAGAAGCTCATGAGGGACCACTGCCACGAAAAGCATGAGATGAAAGTTTTGCAGGGAAGATGCAGGAGCACTGCTCCATGGTCTGTTCACAGGCACCACTGAGGCTGCAGGGAACCAAGGCAGACAAACATCATTGAGAATTACATTTGCCTTTGGCACATTTTACCCAAAGCAGAAAGTGTGAAACACCTTGAAGTAGACATAAATTCTATTTCAGCTTGATTGGTGTTTTTACTGCCCATTTTGCTCAAAATGTCAGCCAGGCCTAAAACATCCAAGTTAATATATCATAGCAATAGAATTTCCTGTTATGTCATACCATGAAGGACGAATGAAAGACCTAGTCTTGCAAAAAACATTTAGTACCTTCAGAAGAATCTCAACCAACCTTCAGTGGCTCTTTATAACAAGTGCACCTTGCTTTGTGGTGCTCTGAGGTCTGGGGTCTGCTCTAGCAGAACCTGCAGCAAGCTGTATTTGTTCATAGCTAGTAAACAGCAGCATTTATTGTAGATCTTCTTCCACTGCTGTTTGCTACTCACTTTAAAATGCTACTCACTTTCTCTACCAGAAAGCTACACAATTAGTACCAGCAATCGCTACTAGCAATCCCAGTATGCTACACTTCTAAAACAACTTCCACTGAAATAGAGACCCCTCTGGGGTGAATTGCTCCAACACACCATGGATGTAGTAGGCTGCAAGCAGGGGGAAAAAAAAGACTATATTGGTGTATAGGATTTCTTAAGGATTGTCATGTTTCTTATAACATGCTGCTTTTTTTCCCTGCTTTTTCAGTTGAATGTTCCCTTGCTATCACCTTTTCCATCCTTTGGCTCCAGTTCAGTGGATTAGTTGGGCACATATTTAACTTCAAGCAGTTAATCATGGGCTTATATGCTTTGCTCTGCTGGGACTCCGGTTGTTAACTACCTGCTTCCTATCAGGAAGGAGGGCTTTGTATGACAGCAACCTCACCCTTGGGGCTGTGGGAGGTTACTCCAAAGCTTAGACCAAAGGGGCTTGTTCAAGAGCACTAAAATTGCTATTTTTCCTGGGAGCACATCATGCTGTCACAGCATCGATCTTAGCCTATATAAACCTCATTCTTGAGATGGCCACTTTCTGTGCCCTTGCAGAAAGCAGACTTTAAATCAGAGGCTTCCTGTGGTCCTGCACTATTACCAGCCTGCAGCAACAGCTCTGAAGGCAGCAAAGTTGAGCCTTCTGTGGCACTCAAAGCAAGGGGTAGGAAGAGTATTTTGCTAGCACAGTAGTTTTTCTCTAGTTGTGCATGCAGCTGCACTGCATTAGCCTAAAGGTGCTTTCCTGCTTACGTGCCTGCTAGCCTGCACCTCATTGAGCTGACTACAGTTTAAAGTGAATCAGGCCTGGCAGAGCACAAGCCTTGCTTTCCACTGCAAACCTCTTTAAGAAAGGTTCTCCTGGGACTGCAGATTCCTGGAGGGAGTGGAAAAAAAGCTGCAGAGCTGGGCACAGAGCCACTTTTGCAGGGAGAAAATACTGACATAGTGCCATCTGCCCTGTAAAAGTTGTTGGCAGAGTAAACATACATACCACATCTTCAACGTGTAGAACACCCCATAGAAAGAAAGTTTATATCCCTTGCTAAATCACACCCCTTTTCCTTTGGATTTCACTCTGCTTGCTTAGATTCTTACAGAAATGCTTAATATTATATTGTCTGGCTGACTTTACCCCCTGTCACTTTTGACAGGCTCAAGTTAGGGGGCTAATTGGAATGCATGTTTAATGCTTTGTTCATGATTGTACAATGAGGATGGAAAAGCTGTAACGACTGTTCCATGATGCAGGGCCTATAAATAGAGTGCATGGAGAAGGGTGCTCTCTAATGCATTATGTTCTAATCAATAACAACAATCTGACTCCAATTATATTTTATTGTCTCTGAGAAAAGTATTTACATGGCATAACAGCTGTGAATCACAGCAGTGGTTTCGTTAGGAGTCAGATTCACTTATAAATATTTGAGGTTGATGGCTATTGTTTTCTGCACTCAGGCACTGCACAATTGACTGCCCTTGCTGCAGTTAATATTTAATCCCTTCACTGAACTTGCACTACTTATCAGTAGGTGTGCTTCACAAGAGTACTCTCTAAGGCCATAGGAATGAAAAGGTTCATATCCTAGCTGGATGAAAAATCCAATAAGCTTATGAGTTCTTTGTATGGGGAAAGTGTAGAGATACCAAGTACATAAGATCCTTCAAGTAAATGAGAAAGAGAATAAAAGTAAAAGTGAAGAAAGAAAGATGACAGGTCAAAGTCACTTGTCCAAAGTTGCACAGCCAATGAATGGTAGAGAGGGGAGAACAACCTAAACTCCCTAAGCCCTGCATTGTTAGGTCTGGCTGTAGACCTTGGGTTCCATTTTTTGTTTTCTTGATGGTCTGAGTTGTTTTTGCATTACTTTGTGGCTGTGGAAGACTTGCAACAGGTACATAAAGGACTACTAGAGATAACACAGGTCTTGTGGGTCACATGACAATTAACCAGCAATTCAGTCATGTGGCACATATCTCATGTCCATATGACCTCAAGGAAAACCTTCACAAATCAATCAGCAGACTTCAGATACTCAGAACATAAAGAAATAAAATCCAAATACTGTGTACTTAATGAGAACTGGACCAAGGAGAAGCACATATTTTCAGCTTTCAGCCATTTTCCCTCTTCAGAAATGACAAACACTGAGAAAAGACCTTTTGTATCTGTTTCCTAACAGATACAAAAACATACAAAAAAAAAAAAAAAAAAAGAAAAACCTTCAATGTATATACTGCAATATGATAAGTACAATCGTAATTATTATAATTTGATGCATCTATTTTTCAAGTGGTGTTTATGTCCCTGGTTTCTCCAGAAAGCATAATGCTTTTTAACTTCTTGATAGGTGGAAAGCCGGGAGACAGAACACCTTTGGTATTCCAGGACAACATTCACATCTATGTGGAGGTTGCCTACAACAACTAATAGTATGAAGTTCCTTTTGTCTCACAAAAGGGAACATTTTAAGAAACTTGCTTGTGCTTTCTTGCTTTTTTTTTTTAACTGCGAGAGAAACATGACAAGAGTTAGACTGAGATTCAGTGGGAGTAATAGGTAGGAGTCAAGACCAAAATATAAAGTAGCCCCAAAGATAAACCAGTCATTTATCTCTTGTACACAACTATCCTTTGGTGAAACACATTGCTCTCAGTAAGTTACAGACATCAGAAGCCAGGACCTGGAAATACCCATTAGTACACTATTGTCAGGCTGGATCCCAATATAGCTTTGCCTTTGAGAAAGGTGATGTTGGCTTGCTCTTGTCTGTGCCTCTTGGGTGTTGAGACTTTGGACTCTGACAGTGTCCTGGGAAGTTGCTAATGTCTGGAGCCTGATTTTCAGAGAAACTGTGCATTATAGAGATGTACATTTTGCCAAAAGTTGTGTGTCTTTCCCTTTTGTAATGTCCTTGTATTGCTCAAGTAGCCCAAGCAAGCACCAGGTACTAAGGTAAACTTGTACTTGGATTGTCCAGTGGTGATTCTGACACAAAATGGGAATTCACATTAATCAAATCACTGCTTGCTCAATGTTTTAGGGATGCAGCATTTTGCATAGCATAAGGTGTACTTGACTCTCATGGTCGGTTGGTCACATCCTTCTCCTCCATTTCTGACAAAGCTATCTGGTTTCACAGGCCCCACTGAGGCCCATAGAGACAGAATGACCACTGCTGTGTAAATAGCATCACCAGGGTAAATCTGTAAACATGCAATGTTAGGAGGTGGTCAGACCTGATACTTCCAATACCAGACCATAGTTAGTATCTCTGCTATGATCTAGGCATGCAGAAATGAGTCATTGCTGACCTTGAACTTGGTAAGCCTCTGAGCTCACAGGAAAGAAGATTTACCTCACTTTGCATTAAAAAGATTCTTAATATTTGCATAGTCACATGAAATGCAAGGTGTAGGATGCCTCTTGGTGGGATAAATTGCACTGGAGCATTTGAAGATTCAGTAGTTACACCTTGTTTTGATCATAATAATCCCATGCACACAAATTATGATCACTGTGTTTGTTCGTCGGACACAATGCAGTCCAAATCTTCCCTGATGCCTCCAAAAAGTACTCAACTACATTTGTGTTTCTTACATTAAAATGCATGTCTCTTAGTGTTTCGATGTTTTAAAACAATTACCCAGGAAATTATTACTCTCCTACTTTATTTCATCTATCCTATTTTACAAGGCATCTTTTTTGGAACCCTACCTTGGCAGAATACGAAATACACTCTGGTAATCTAAGACAGCAGTTCACTTCCTGAAACAAATGAATCCACTTAAACACTTCTCAGATAAATCCAGGGATTGGGAGCACTAAACAGGATAAAGGTCTAAGCAATAGGATTCTGTGTACTGCATTTGCATTCTTTAATTATCATCTTCTTTAAAGGGAGAGAAGGTTCTATTTTGCTAAACAAGATAGCTGGCAACCTTAATGAAAGTGTATAATACTAATTTCCAGACAGTTTGGAGGCTGCTCCTGAGCAGATGTGCAAGTCCAGCCAGTGAACTTCTTATAAGCAGGACTTTTACATATATATTTCAAGAGCAGCTTTCAGCTATTTTTTCCCTGATATTGTTGTGCTCTTTGTTTGACCCTAAGGAACTGCTAGTATTTCCATTAGTCATTGGCAAAACGCCCATAGACTTCAATGTGAGTTAAATTTATCTGCAGAAAGAGACATGTCATTTAGTCTGTGGTTTGGTCTCACATTAACATGTGCTGCCCACTTCTATGCAAAACAAAATAACAAGCTGCTAAAAGGAAAGTTTGTTCTTTTTCATGTGTGTTTTCTAACCACACAAGTAACAAATAATCATGATAATTTCACTGCCTGCAAGTGAATGTCTAGATCTTCTTGAAAATGATATTTCAGAAGGACCACGTGAACCTATAGGGCTCACTGAGACCTAGGTGCTAATTCCATGACTAAGCTGTGTTGAAGTGACTCAAAGAAAACTGCAAAGTGACATTCAGTGGCTTACCATCTCTCACGTCAGTGAGTGGCCCAATTCCTCTTCTTTGTGTGGATATGCCCCAAGGCATCTGTAATCCATGTTAGGAATTAACTTTGTGTTGGCATAGGGTACCACAAAAAAAACCCTCTGCCCAGCCTGCAGCAGTGCTGACAAGAGCTGATGTTTGTCAGAATAAGAAAAGAAGGCGATAGAGAATAGTATGAAATATGCTCTGTGTCATTTCATAATTCAGGGGAAGTTTCTTATGCAAAACACATTTTTAATCCTATTTTGAGAGAACAGAATGGTATTAGAGACCATTCCAAAGCATAGCTAGAGGCAAAGCAAAATTCCCCTTAATGGATGCTTGAAAAGTCTGAGATATAAAATGTTTGGAAATAAAAAAAAATTAAATAAAAAGAAACAAGACTAAAAGCATATAAAATGATGCAGACAGAAGTTAATCAGGAAGACAATGAAGGCAGCTTCTTGAAAGGAAGTTTTTAACCTGTTTTTTTTTTTTTCCAAATGAAAGAAAAGCAGGTTAAAAATGTATTTTTTCACCATATGCACAGCTAACCTATTTTTCCATTAAAACAGACTCCTCTTAATGCAGAAAGGCAAGTTAAGTGTATTTACAGCTTAAAGCGGTGTCCAGAGTTGTAACAGGACAAGTATGCAGGGCTCAAATCCCAGTCTTGGTGGGAATGCAGCTATAATGGGGGATGTGAGAGGTAGGTTCAATTTCCTTCTCTACCATACAATCTCAGTTTGGCCAGGGAGGGACGAAAGACAATAGCTGGGTAGATGCTGAAACTTGGTTTGGAGACCAGAATCCCACACAAATTCTCTAGAATTACATAGTTCAATGCCTTTAAAACATCGGTCTCTCTGTGCCTCTGCTCTCCAGCTACAAAGTGGGAACAATGTCACTGCACCCCAAACAAAACATATGAAAGCGACAACCCATCAATGTGCACAGATACATACTCCTGTGTTTGACAATCAGAGAAACATTATCTCCAGAATGAATTACCTCATGTTCCTACTTCTAGGGGTTATTGTTATTTGGTTGTGTTGTTTTCCTTTGTTTTTTTCCTCTCCCTCCCAAAAAGTACATGAAACTGCTGTCTGCTGCCAAGGTCTAGCTGGGCTTGTACTGCAGCTGCAGCCCTACTCCTGGAGGAGTTTAGTCAGATGCCAGTGTCAGGAGGGCAGAAGCAGAGCTTGATGACTCTTTCCTGCAGATCAGCATTCTTCTTTCTGCCTCTAATCTTTAAACTTCAGTAATTGAATCTATTATTTTTCTCCAACATGGGCCTTCACTGACAAAGCATCAGACAGGGCAGCAGAAGTGACCTCAGAGTGAATCTAAGTATGAACTATTGTCAACAATGTGGTGTTCTTTTACTTCCATATTCTGCTATAGTGCTGAAACTACAAGTCTCACTGTGCAATAGTACAATTTTATCAAAATGGAATATTGGTTGCCTAGCAATTAAAAATATTGGCAACAAAATATCCATGCTTATGGCTATAGAAGCAAACATTATCTGATTTGGTATAGCTGCACACTCCAAATGTGTTTGATATAACCAGTACAGCAAAATTCAGAAGTCAGGAGGTTCAGAGCACAAAAACACTATTAGATTCACAGCAGAGGAGACACAAAAGGGATGCAGCACTTTTTGACTGTATCCTGCAATTTATACTGATATATAAATCACATAGCAAATATCAGAAGATGCAGTTTGGCATTATGTCCGACCATGCTTGAATAATCAGGTCAGTCTTATTTGGTACTGTTCCAATCTCTCTCAAATACTAGCTTCCTTGTTTTATTCTTATTCATACAGGCCTCACAACCATCTGTGATTTGGCAGCTTCTACTGAGTCAGAAAATGTCAGCAGGAAAGGGGAGGGGTGATTAAAGAGAAGAGACAAAAACTTTTTCAGCCCTCTGCTTGCCTGCCTTTTTAACATTCTCTGTGTGAGCTCTGCTGGCAACACCTACAATTCCTTTCTTTCATTAGAACATCTGATTGTGCTAACAGGGGCTGCCCAGCACTTGATTAAAGACGTGTTCTTAACCAAGAACAGTGCAATTAAATGTGAGAGTTGTATGGATCCAAGACCTTAATCAGGGGCAGAAGAAAAAAGTATTGCAGATTTAGAACCTGATGCATGGAATCTGTTAAATCAAACTGACAGTCACAGACCAGTCCAGCTTGGAATCCAATATGCCTTATATGGTAAATTCAGCAACATTTTAATAACTATCCACTAGCTTAACAGTAAGTTATTTTCATGACAGTGCAAGTGCAGTTCTTTTCATGCACTGTCAGAGCCGACCTTTGGGACACTCTTTTTTTTCCCAGAACTAGGACTAACACTCAGGAAATTTTGCCAAAGCGTAATTGGGTGATATTTGTTAATCAAAGGAAAGAATTCTCTTTTTGTCTGTTCAGGTCCTTCTTTCATGGCTTGTCTCTCACAAATTTAGTGATAGGAAATGCTAGCTAAAAGATTGATCTTAAACACTCGGGGTATGATCCAAGATAGAAAGGACTTCTAATGATCTCAGTGGATTTTGGATTTGTTACTATTCCTTCTGGGCCAAAAAGAAGTTCCTGTTGTCTCTCTTCTATGTCTACAGAGTGACTAACATACTCTAAAGAGAACAGTCAGCCAAAGAAAGTATTATTATAACCATTGTTTTGCACAAGAGGAACACAAGCTGTGGCCCACAGAGCCATGAAAATGCCTCACTCACTCCAGCAGAAATAAGCAAGCCCTAGGTCCCTATTTGAGAATCTCACACAGTGGTTTGAGCCAGATCAGCTAAGGCAGGTCCTGGTAGATCAAACAAATGACAACATGTCCCCAGAGTCACAGTCCCATAATCCATCTTGATACTGTTTCTATTCTCTGGATTGAGAGAGAAAACTTACTGTAACATGCAGTCATTAGACCAGACATATACGTACAAGGAGGTGCCACAGGAGAGCATACATCCATTTTGAGAAAAGACTTTTAAGATTGTAAATAAAGATTTACAGAACTATTATTTGACTTATAGAACTATTTGCCCAATTGCTACACAGTTTGAAATGTAGAATAAGCTTGACAGAGTTATCAAATTACTTGGGATAATGGCCAAATCTCTAAAAAATTCTTCCCTTGCTAATCTATGAAAGCAAATGCAGACTGTACCCAACCAGTAAATTACTCCCTGTGAACTGCATCTAGGCAGAACAAAAGGTACCTTCTCAGTCTTCAATGAGATCTATTGTTAATACAATGTAGTCCTGGCTGTTCTGTCTTTGTAACAAACCAGCCTGCTGCAGTATGTGCCCAGGAACACCTTCTATGCTGCTTCAGGCAAGGACGGTGCATTATCACATTTGACCAATTTTGCTGGGCAGTGGTGACAGAAAGTTTTCTGCACCACAACAAAGGCATGTTAATGGCAGAGTAATATCTTTGGACTGGAATAATGTTGTGAGCTCCAGTGAGCCATCACAACAAGCACAATTGTTCTGACTCAGTAGCAGAGGTCACCTCTCATCAGTTACCTCCTTTGCCACTGCAGAAGGCATTCACCTTCCCAGGATGAGCTTTTGGAATGAACCACAGAAGTTCCTCACCCAATTCAATGTAAAATCAGCTGGGTTTTCCCTTCCTCAGCATTAGGTAGGTTGACATCCGTCAGAGTGTTTGGCCTGTAAGGTAGGTGCAGGTTTCACCATTTCCCTCTTCAAAGGGCAGTAGAAAAGAGCACAGCCCATCTTACATTGCTACAGCTATGTCTGCTCCAATCTTCTGCTTCAATTCCTTCCTCCCACTTACCCCCAGAAAGTCAAGAGTTCCCTGCTATTTCTTTTTCCGCTTCATTTTCCTGCACTTCAAAACTGGGATTGTTAATGCTTGCTCCACAGGACTGCAGGAAACCCTAAAGGGGTGCAATGATCTAACATCTCATATCTAGCATGCTTTCACACTGTAAGCTGCTTGTGAAGAGAAGAGTGGTCTTCCCAACCTCCAAATTTATTACTTAGCTGGATCACAATCTTTTATTCTACTTCCAAACAAAGTGTAGTGATCAGAAGTACTTTGTGTGTGATAGCATTAAAGAATTTTGTGCATCAAAGCCTGTCTGAAATGATGGAGATGGTGACTATCCCCTCCTCTAGATCCAACCTAAAAATAAAAGCTGTGTGTGTAATGAAAACCAAATTGTCTGTGCCTCTGCCAAAGAAATAAGAAAACCAAGAGTGGCATTTCCTTACTCCGGACCTGCGGCAGCTGGCCTCTCTTATAATGTGGAAAGTCAGTGGCGGGTAATATCACAGTCATGAAAAACAGTTTTAGTCAGCAGTGAGTGGGTGTGTACACTGTTCCAGAAAGAGAAGTTGGGTTTTGGACTTTTTACAGTGTTTTCAACAAGTAACATTGTGAGTTTCAACCTCAAACAACCCTAAACTTGCTGTGGGTGTCAAGAAGACCCTTCTTCCTGCGGCCTTTCTTGGTTGGTCTTACAGGCTAGTGATCACCAGTGTGAAATATTAGCAGGAAATTTTAAGCCTGCATGAAGTGTTGTGAGATTTATTACTGTACACTGCTAGTACTTATACATGCATGTAAAACTTGAAGTTTCTCTCTTCAGTCATTTCAATGTCAAACTCTGTGGGAAGCATCAGGACTGGCAGATTAATCTCAGATTTGAATTTGATTTTGGATTTTAGGGAGGTTCAAGTAGCAATTAAAATAAACCAAAAGTCTGAATTTGAAGACAGTTCTTCTCTGATTTCAATACATTCCTGTCAGACACAGGAATGTGCCAAGTGAATTAACTGAATCCAGTCTTCCTGAATTGGGGAAATCTTCACTGTTAATTAAAGTCCTTTTGATGTCTTGAGAGGCTACCTAGAACAGAGGCTAGACAGAGTTAAAGGAATAAAGTAGGTATTTATTAAAAGGCCTTCAAAGGATACACCTTGGGCAGTAGAAGACCCTGGCCAAGGCTACACCCAAGATGGATGCCAGGTGGCAAGTTTTCACACTTTTATAAGTTTTGGCCCATTTACATATTACAGTTAATTGTCCAATTACAGCTTCAGGTTATGAAGTCCCATCCTCCCAGTTTGGTCTCCTCAATTAGCTGTTTATACTTTTTGGGCCTGAAGCTGCAATGGTGTCCTTGGTTCTCAGGCTGGAAAAAGATTGCTTTGTCTAACCAGACTGTGAAGAGAACTTGCTAACACTTTATATGAAGTTCAGAGTCATATACTAATGCAGTACAGAATCTAGAAAATATGAAAGCTAAAACTTAAGGCATCATAATCTACAACCTGTCTTTCTTCAAATCACAGGACAATGTAGGTAAGGGAAATATATATATGTATTCATATATATATATATATATATATATATATACACACATATATATATGTATATATACATATATATATGTAAAGGCAGATGCAAACCTATGTTTGAGCAAAATGTCATGAGAAGGGATTAGGACTGCTTTAGCTGAAAGAAATGATAAATCACTTGGTTCAACTTCCTACCCTAAAATGTCTCAACATTTCCTTCCATTGGGATTTTAGTTGGGATCCCAAGTCCAGCATAACACCCTTGCTTGTTCCATTTTAGCTAAGACTGACTATTAGACTATGTACAGGCCCCACTCTTGTTTCCATACAATGCAAAAACAAGAAGGAAGCAAAAAAAAAACATTGATCAATGTATATATCCATGTGATGTGTACATATCTATGTGTATAGAGACATAAAAGGAAAGCAGGCACTTGGAATTAGTGAGCTTTGATTTTCTCAAATATTTCTCGAAGGATGACAGAGGTGATGGCTCCAGCATTACATGAGCCTGGTTCTCCCAGACATATCTAAATGTATACAACCCATGAGACAGCAGTCTAAGCCAAAATACATGCAGGCTGGCACTAAATGGCATTCTAGGAAAAACAGAATATCTAACACATAACTCATAGGAGGCTTTGCAAGCAGCATAATGCTACTTAAATCACCAGACCATTGTTATCTTAATTTCTGAATGTTTACTTTCATCATCCACTCTCCACTCACTACAGGAGAAAGAAGTTGGAACCAAGCTTAAAGAAACAGTTCACTTCTAAAAACCTTGGTGGGCTGACTGCAGATCACTTTGGCAAGAGATTTTTAAGCAGTTTTAAATTTGTCTTGGCCCTTTGTACATCTAGTTTAGCTTTTGACCAACTTCCAATAGTAAATGAGGAATTCCTCACTTTCTGTCCCAACTGCTATGGAATTTTGTTGTAAAGTGAATTAAAATTGCAGAAATCCATCCAAAAGGTGGTTGAAAGGAATACAGACTCCTGCACAGAAAAGGAAAAAGCTTTTCCCACACTACAGTAGAAAAAAGGACACATTAAATTATTCAGTCCCAAACTGGTTTATGTAGTGCCTGTTGCAGAAAGATAACTAAAGCCATCTTTCTCTGTTTTCTCTCATCTGGTCTGTAGAAATATCATATGTTTTGCAGGTCTGGAGGGCTGTGGAAGAGAAGCTGGAAAGTGAAAAGAAGCCTCCATAGAACTATTTTTACCAAGCCTATTTCTCTTCTCCTGAGGTGGTTGAATGGATCCCCTTCTGATGGAAGGAGAGGGAAGGAAGGAGTAAAACTACAGAGAGGAGAAATAGAAGACCTTTGCATGGAAAATACTGTTAATCTTAAACTGACAAGGTCACGTCCATGTACAGGGAGACCAGTACAGCCATTTTTCCGTGACTAAGCTTGAGAATTTTTCTTATTATCTCTATTTTTACTACTTTTTTTTTTTTTTTTTTTTTTTTTTTTTTTTTTTTTTTTTTTTTTTTTTCTCCACAGTACAAGAGGCAAAATCATGATCAGACCTGTAAGGTAGGCTTATAATATTTTGAGGGAAAAAACGACATGCATAAGCACACTTCTTTCATTAAAAGATTTGATTGCATTTACTTACATGAAATTGGACTTTCAGAAACTGCTGGATCCCATTAAGTCACATGCTATTTTTATGTAAAGATTTCAGCACCATTCTTTGGGAGGAGTCTGTTTACATACAATATTACACATCATTTTTCTGTATGTACTATGTATCTGACTGTGGTGCTCATATATGCAGTAAAGTGTCTTACAGCAAAATCAGCTTCACTGGACACTGTGGGACTTCCTGGAAGAAAAGTTCCTAAGATGTGAGTGCATGAGCAAGTGTTTGTGTGTGTGTACACAAAGATCTAAGAGTGTATGAGCCAGTTTGTGAACTGGCTTCCTCAACTTACATCTCACCGTCTTACCTCCTTTGGTAGCCAGCTACACTCTGAGTAGATATTTTGGCTTCAGAAGAACTCCTATGAAACTTCTTACCAGCAACAGCATGGGTAGGTCAAGTGTCTTCAGCTGAATTAGGGAAAAAAAAAAATCCCAAACTCCCAAAACAATCAGAATATCTTTGTGGAAACTAGAAAGATCCTGCAAAGAAACAAGCACACCATATGTACACCATATCTGGCTGTGGTGTTCTTCCAACAATATCTTAAGCAGCTCTACATCACATATGGTACCAGAACAGCTCACCTGCTGCAGATATCTTGTGATACAGAAGAAAATTTCAGTATGATTTTCTGTGTCACCATGCCGGCTGGCAGTGTCATGTTTGCAGAGTTCACATATGACTGCAATTTTCTTTAATGACAGTCCTTTCCTACCGTGAATATGATTTAGAAATTATTCTAGCTGCAGTAAACTTATTTAGGAAAATTTGAGGGGTGCAGGTCCATCTGCCACAGCCAGTGGCCTCCCTCCATGTGGAAGGGCAATCAAAATCAGACTCCTCAGCATTACAATCCCTGTGATACATTAGCAGGTTAGTAGAAGTCTAAGCATCCACTGAGATCTAATATTAAAGAACCTCTGGCTTTAATGAGTTGACTAGGCAAGGGATTTAACTCAACCAGTAGTATCAGTCAGCAAAGCTTGCTTGCTTGCATTACATAACTTAGACATACCTGTGCAGGGCCTGCTCTCTTCCCACTGTTCATTTTGGGATTGCATCTACTCCATAGTAAAGGGAAAAATTATCTCATGTGATAGACCAGTATATTTTGGGCTTACACATTAGATAATCTGATCTTAAGATATAACATGTATGGACTCCCTACAGTGTCATTTTTCAGTGAATCTTAGCCATAGACACACACAAACATGCACCACTAGGAGGAAACAAATTCCAGACCCTTTAACAGAAACATTACCGACAGCAGGTACTAGAGAAAAGGCATTAACAACATATTCACTTTGATCATGTTGATGCTTCAATCTCTCTTATCCCACGGAAATTCTGGTACAATTCTTTCTAGAGCAACATAGTGTCCAAGACTGAGCACCAAGATGTTTCCTATTACCATCCGAGTAGCAGTTGCATCTGGACAGTTTTCCTTATCTCCTGTTAATAGGCCCATCAATGTCTCGCCTCATGACTCAGAGGTAACACTCTCCAAGAGCCAGTTCTGTTTAACAGGTGATTAAGAACACACCTTGTGACTCAAAATAACATCAGCCCACTGTGAGATGCTCTGCCCAGGGGGAGAAGCTGGGCATTCCCACCTGGATAAATCCAGGAATTTCTAGACAGAAAGGCAGCCTTTCCACAGGTTTCCAAGAAGACACAGCAACCACATCTGCCACTCCAAGAGGACTGCAGCCACTCCAATTTGGACTGCTACCAGCACACTGGCCAAAGCGGGTGTCAGGTTGTATTCTGACTTTGCCAGTGGTCTTCCTTTTGTATCATTGTGTGTATTTTTGTCTTTTGTTTTCCCTTTTCCCAATAAATTGTATTTCTGACTTGGAGTCTCTCACTGGTTTTGCTTTCAAACCAGAACACATAGTTAGCAAGGCACCCTTAGATATGAGGTGCCACGGCCACACAACAACTGGAACAACTGGACACATCAGAAACACGTCTCAACTGATACAAGAACTTTGCCAACAGAAGAGGTCCGAGGGAGAGGGTTAGAACTGAAGTGCAAAAGCAGTTAATTGTCATTTCAAAATGCAAAAGCACGAGTTTTGTATAATGTATGCCATTAACAGTGGATGAAGAAAGTGCATTTTCAGTAATGCAAAACAATAGATCAAGAGCTAATATATTTGTGAATGACAATAGTAATATCAGCACTTTCTAGAACAGCCTGTCCAAAAAATATTTTGGCTGCAGTACAGGTAGAAAGTCCTATGGTATGGCATATACATTCAGACCAATGGCAATAAACCACATAAAAGTACAGACTGCAAATCAAAGAGGGGTGGTAAGGCCAGAGGGAACAAGGGGTTTGATTTAGTGCATTTAGAGCACCTTCCAGTGTAAAGACATGTACACAACTGAAGACACCACTATAAATGAGAATACCATAACTGAGAATATCAGCATGAAATGGTTAGAGTTCTGTATTACAGATCTCAAAGCCAAAGAAATTCTTTGCATAGCAGCACAGTGAGAATTGCATAAGTTCTTGGGCCTGCCTTTTGGATTGCTGTAGATCTTTGTTAATATGCTGTTGAAGACATTTGGATACAAAATCCCCATTTTAAACCCCATTTTTTTAAATAGACAACTGGAGAAAAAAACTGATGTTCTGAATGCTTTGGAAAATTCTATTACACCGATTGCCAATCCTTTCCTACATATAACAGCCAACTCTCTTAGAGTGTGTGTTATAGTGAAGGACAATTGTGTTGTTGCTGGAAAACAAAGTCCGTTCCTTCAGCAACGTTTTAAAGATACATAAATCTGTCACTTATATTGTAAAGAAAAATCACCTAATGGAAGTGTACTCTGAGTTTGAGGAATGATATGCAGAGGTTTTGAAAGGAATTATTCTCCTCTACTCCTTCTGCCTCCAGCAGAGGGTCTGAGTCAGGCCAATTTTCTAGCCTCCAGGCAGCCTGCTCTGTTACATATGCAAGTAAGATCTAAAAGATTCTTCTCTGTAGGCTTCTACCTTGCCACACTCCTCCATAAAAAAGTCTGGTAAGATTATGGCTGTATGTCCTGGCATGAGGGAGAATGATGCTTTCTGTCAACTAAGTACCAGACATCTGATTCCTAGTGATGTCCCCATTTCAATGGGCAGCTGACTGTATCTCCAGGGAGTTACTAAGACATGCAATAAAGAGAGACTAATTCAGAGTGCAAGTAAGAATAACATATGTCTGCATTAAGACTTCAGACAGGGTATGGAGGAGTAAAATTATTAAAACCTATTTCAGAAACAGGCTTACAAAGCTCACCACTTCCATTGGTGACACAAGGATTAATAGGAAGGTCAAGTTAGGCTTAGATCATTTGTGTTTCTTGCACAAGTCTGTGCATATGTGTAGATTTCCTTGTCAGAAACAACACAGGGGAACTTGAAAGCCCAAAGGAGCTTTTCCCCCTACAGCAAATAAGTGAGTAAAGCCTTTACTGTGGTTCAATAACCACAGTTATGGGAACTAGAAAAATCACCACAGTCCACTGGCCCCGTTAAAAGGGCAGTTGAAGAGAGTATTTAAACAGTGACAGTGGCAATTTTCTAAAGTAAGGCTTTCCATCTAGCCATCTGCAGACCAAAATCACCAGTTTTGATACTTTTAGGCATCAGAACCAATGTCTAAAATTAGATGGACACAGAAAATCTTGACAAAATGGACTCATCCTATTAGTTTATTTCAAAAACCTTCTGTTCATTTAACTTACATACATCAGGGAATGTTGTTGGTATTTGATCCTTTTCTGTGATTCAACAATGTGGTCTATGTCAAAGGCAACCAAAGAAACTGAAGGGAACTAAAGAAACACCTTCACTGACTAATCAAGGGAAATGCTTTTGGAGTTACATACTTCAAACAAAATTGCATCACAATTTCTCAGAACAAAACTGCTTAACTTCACCATAAAGGTAATTTAAAGAAGTGTTTTTGCAGTCAACAGTGACTGAAGTTAACCACCACATTTTTTTTACAATTCTCTCATATTACCCTTTCCTCAGCATTAGGCATTCAAAGCTGGTCAGCTACTTAGGTGTTTAAAAGGTCAATTTGCAAGGTATTTTGGTTTGCCAATTTTCATAGTTAGATAGAATATTAAACCATGTTCCAAATTTACCATGCATTATGTCTAATTTTTCTAGTTCTGAGGAAGTTAATGGAGTGCAATTTCTGAATTAGGGCACACAGTCAAATTTATAGAACCTTTGATTTTTCTGGTACACTTTTTTTCACTTGAGCACACAGATTTTTGTCTCTATCCAAACTGTATGAATTTTCTTCAAGATTTTCTGTCCTTGTATCTTTTCCAGCAATAACTTTGCAATAATGTCTGAGTAAATTTTGATGAATTGTTGATTTGCTTGAAGTCTTCATGTATTGTGGGATAGACCTAGAAAGGACCAGAAGTTTAGATAGAGCAAATTATTCTGAGTGTATTTTTTGCCAAGCAGACAGCCACAATGGCATGATAAATTGGGATTTGTGGCTCTAATGCCTGCTCACTCCAATATTTGCAAGCCTGAACTGTTACCAATACTACCACACAGGCTATTGCTCAGAACACAGAACCTACTGTTTTCTCTCTCTTCAAAATCAAAGTTGTGCAAAGGAAAGAAGAATAAGGTCCTTAAAGTAAGGATAAAGGTATGAATTCTCAACATGACTGGAATAGAAAAACAGATCACTACCAAATTAAGCACATTAATTTTTCCCTATATTCCACATATACAATTCACTAGGACAAAAGCCTATACTCTCTCTGAAATCCTTTTTACATTCACATAAGAAGATGTGCACATTAGTGGATCCCGGGATGATTTTTGAAATTTCTTAGAACACACTATGATTCTCCAGAAGAAGAAGAAAAGTTGCCAGACAAGATCAGGTTGATGTTGAAGAAGTGCCTTTTTACTCCTGACCTAGACATGCTGTTTAAAGGTAACCTTTCTCATCGTTACTGCACTGTGTATCCAGCAGCAGCCTTACGAAAGGTGCAAAAATTCCAGGATGAAGGTCACTGTCCTTCTGAAAGTTCAGAGTCTGGACAGCATCCATACTTTTCACTCTGTGAGCCAGGCTCAGTGCATGTCATTCAGATGGCAAATAATACCAAGTCAAGTGATGGCAACACCAGAGTCACAATGCCAGGTGTCAGGATTTCGGGCACCATTTCAGGCATCATAGCTCGATGCAATATTTCCCTACTAGATGCAGCTTGTTGCCAGAGTGCAAGTAAACTTCGTAACTGACTGCCATGAGTCAGTCCAGGAGCAAGGAATTAAATGGCTCAGGCACTCTAGTCTAGGAGAAGAGTAAAAAAGGAGTGTAGCTGCAGCACTGGGAGCAACGGTGCTTCTTCTCCTGCCTTAAGTGAAAATAAACAAGTCCATTGTTATCTTACTTTGCCAAACCTCAAAGTATAATGCTAGAAGGAAAAATAAGTTTTACAGAATTGAGCATATTCAACTCTCTTCTTCCCTTCATAAATTGTATGTTAGAGTAGCTGAATCTACCAAAGTGTTTACAGTATGCTATATATATATAATGGCACATTTAAGCTTTGTAAAGGGTTTGGAACATTTCAGAAATGTCTCTGGCACTGAAAAAGGCTAATGTATTACAAATCATATAATATTTTAATTCAGAAAAAAATATGTTTGGGAATTTTGACCTAGCATTAGGGTTAGGAAACTGAACGAGGATGCCATGAAGCATGACTGACAAATCAGTCAAGCTAGTCTGCTTCAGATACATATTGTGCAAGGCATTATCACTGCGATCAGTCACAAAAATGCATATTTAGTTTTTTTACATTAAATACTACACCTTTGAACCTATGTAAAAGATATACAAAATATAAATGTCATCAGGACTGTATATTTCAAACTTTTTAAAATAAACACAAAGTATATCTGTATATATGTAGGCATATAGGTTGTAATTTCAATGTCAACACTAGCACAGTTTGTCTCTTCTAAATACAGGCCTGTATACTTCCTAGTCCAACACATGCACCTACAAACACATGATCATGCATACAGCTTTACGTTCTGCTGTTTGCAGAAAAGTCAGAATATACAGCACTATACATTTTTCAACTCAAAATTGATTGACAAATTAAGAAAGATGCCGTTCAAAAGAAATTCCTTGTGAACTATTAAAAAAACCCCCAAAAAACAGAGAAAACCAGGGATATCTCTATTTCATCTCAATAAAAACACTGAAGACCATGGTGATGATGACCTAAGATTCAGAACGCTTTGTCCGGCATGTGGCGGGGGACACTCTTGGACAAAACACAACAGTGTGGAACTGGTTGCCACGACACATACCAAACACAGTTATAGTGAAGGCATAGAGCTTTCACAACACCTTCCAACCCAGCTCTGGGTTCAGACTACTGAGGTCTCTGACCGAAAGGAGACAGAGTTGTACACTGTTCTTCTCACAGCAGGCGGTGCTGATGGGGATCTGGATGCCCATCTGGAAGGTAGGCGTCGATTTGCTGGCCGAGCAGGACGGGAGAAGCCCTTCTCACTTGAACATTTAGCTGGCACACATATCTAGAACAAAAAGGCAAGTCCTCGCTTTAACAAGTTACAGCTTTTGTGGAATGCAGCGGGAATGCAGGAAGACATTTGTGGTGACCTCAGAACAGGTGGTTGGAAGCTATTAAAAGGAGTGCAGCAATGCACAGAATGCAAAAGAACAGCTATTTCTATGTACAGGGATTCTCATATCAGTTGTGGTTTAAAATATATGAAGACAAGTGGCAGACACAAGGAAACGTATAAAATGATAGTGCAAGACAAAATTGACATTTCCTCTTGTCTTTTAGTTTCTAGAAGTTTATTTGTCAATGAATGATGTAAAATATTCCAAGTGTAGAACTCAGAACACCATCTGATATTACTGGAGTAGGATCTACATACTTCTCAGGTATTTTTTGATAGATTCTATTTCAGGAAACTCTGTTTCCATTAGTTCTGTGTGAAGCTGTTTAACTTGGTAACTAATTCAGAATGGTTATGTGTTAATACAGTGTCATGTCTACCAGCAGAGCCATAGGGATGCAGAGGAAATTCAACAGATTTTGATCATAGCTACACTGATTTAAATTTGAAATAATGAAAATAAACCCAGTGCCTCAAGCCACATATAGTTCTTTACATCTCTGAAATATTAATTCTGCTGGACATAAAATGGTAACTCCTGGTCAGGCAGTATTCTACACTTAATTTCTACAGATAGAAATGACAATATAAAATGTGAGCCCGTGGAAAAAGTCATTATTCCTTTCCTCCATATTAACTGATGAAAATTTGTTTGCCTGTCAAAAGTTTATTGGATGAAAAAGAAATCAGAATCTTCATAGCTTTTTTCTTTCTGTGCTGAAGGAAAGATGTGCCTGTTAAGCAAGACATTGCATCACAGCAAGGCTGTCAGAAAGACATGCAGAAGAAAGTCTGCATGGTCAGATTCTCAGCTGCTTAAATCTATATAGCTCCACTGAAGTCTGTGCATTTGTGCCAGTTTAAGGCATACCAGCTGACAGCCTGAACCCATTTAAGTTTCCCAGCTCAAAACATACCTGCCTTATCTTTTTTGAGATTCCAAGAGGCATATCTCTTTGTGTTCTTTGTGGACTTTTACAGAACCTGCAACTTTACAGTGTTTTCCAAACCATCTGTTTGTCTTTTCATTAAGAAAGAATGTTGGCAAAGGCAGTATTTCTAAACTTCTGAAAATAAACTTCAGCCAAATATAAATTAATTAGTCATGCCATCCTCTTCTGTTTCTGTGAGCCTATGCTTGAATATATAGGAGAAGCTGGAACTGAGACATGAGTTAGAGATGGTTACTTTATTACTGGAAATTTTATGGAGTCACAATACCCCTTGTCATAGGCAGTTCCAAGGAAATCCTGATCCAAGTGGCACCCTGGATACTGAAAAACAGTATCTAAGACCTCTAGGGTTTGGGGCATGGCCAAGTCTGCTTAAGCCCTATGGGAAGTCTTATGACATAACACATCAGCTAAAGGAAGGAGAGAGGGTGTTAAAACCTGGTTGAAGCTCCCACTAGTTCAGTCTTAGCATAACTGCACTGTAGTAAAAAACTAGCTTTGCAGAACAGGAGCAGGGATAAGAATCTGGCACATCTTCACTGCTCATTCTTACTTACATGCTCCTGCCCTCCCACAGCTCTTAATCTGCAGAGGAAATGCTCCTGAATCCAGATCCTGGCCTAAAGTATCTATTTTTACATAATTTGTTACAATATAATGTTAGTCTGCCCCATTTAAGAGTCTGAGGCTTGCTATGAAATGGAATTGTTTTGCTTTTGTCATTCTTATGAACCTTACCTCTGGTAACTTCTGTCTCTCTTTTCCTTGCTTGAGTTGCTGCCCAGTATGCCTGGCTGAATTCCTTGGAAAGTCTTGTTTTTCTTGCTCAATCTGGAGCATTTCTAAATACTGGCTCAGTGTCTCACAACCCCCATTGGTGAATTCAGAATTTGCCTGTGTCCTCTTATCTTTGCAGCATTTTGCATTACACGGAGAAGTCGCAGTTGATTTTTCATAGGTTTTCAAAAGCTTTTCAACAACACCATAGTTCGACCTTGAGTCAGCTGAACGCGGGCGGCCGGATAAATTACTTGGTCTCCAGTCATGCTCGTGAAGCATGTGCCTATAACCACTAGTATTTGGAAGTCCATTAATGTGTTTTTGTTGCCCTGCTGTCCTGACAGCTTTGCTGGGGTTGTTAGTTTCTTGCTCCTTTGCTACAGAGAGCTTGTGATTTGAAACACAAGACGTATTTACAGTTTCTGCCCTGCTAGTAGCAGAGTCACACAGTGGGCCACAGGGTTTGTGATCTTCTGATGCTGTTTGAGGCACCTGGTTTTCCTGCAAAGCATTGTTACGCTTATCTGTGTGAAATACAGTCCGATTAAACTCATCAATCTTTGCTGCTAGCATTTCATTTCTTTGGGTCTTTCCCAAAGGATACCTGGTGTCATCCAAAAGATCATTGTGCGAGGTAGCAGGGGCATAAAAATCATTACTGTAAAAAGGGCTGCTGTGAGACTTGGTGTTTTGTTTCTGATGCATCTTGTTGCTTTGGACCATATTTCCATCTGAGCAACTCTTTTGGGCTGACAGTGGGGAAGGCTCATTTTTATTGTCTTTTCCAAGCTTGCCCATATCATATGCCCATGTGTTGTGGCAGAAACTTGTTGGAACATTGCACTCAATTTTGGTTACAGGTATTGCAGCAATTATCATCCCAGGGACTTTCACAGCCTGCCCTTCATTTGCACAGGCTATTGCAGATTTATTTTTGTTTACAGGTGAAGGATTCCTGAGTTTCCCCCCATTCCAGCAATCCTGAGACTTGCAATTGCTATTGATACCTGGATCTCTTACTGGTGCTTCTGAAAGCTGAACAACTGCAGAAAGTGAGTTTGTTAGGTGCCGAGAAGTGCTCCGTGGAGGAACTGGTGGAGCTTCTTTCTTTTGCCAAGGTCTGAAATCTGTTCCTGTGTCACCAGTAAGACTACCATAAGAAATGCCCTTCAAAGCCTTGGTAGAGCTCATCAGATTCTTCCTATTATTATGTTCCTCTGTTTCAAAAGCAACTGAAGTCTGTGATTCATTGCTGGACACATGGTTCATCTCAGGCAGAATAACTGTGTTTTGGGTTTCTTCAAATTCCCCCAGGAAAGGAAGTGACTTCATTCTGGAAATAACAGAAGAGGTCTTTTAGGGATGAGCAATAAGGAACATTCCAGAGGACCTCAGCATGGATTAATTCTCCCCAGAAGCAGGTGTTTTAACACTGGCTATTTAAAAAGGTTTGGGAGCAGTTTCGCTGCAGCTGATATACCCAGCACAATTGAAATACACACAAAAAAAATTGAAGAAAGGTCAACAAAAGGAATTTGCATTCCTTTCCTTTGCCACTAAAATTCTTTTTCTGAGTTTTTTAGATGATGACTGTTTTCTTATCTCTGCTACAGTAAGTACAGTAGGATCTTGTTCTAATGACTCATAGGAGTCTACCTGACTATGAACTGAATGAAGAAAGCTGTAGGACACAGTGTATCCCTTGTTTAGGTTCATAACCTTACACATGAGATCTGTCGTTTGATATATGATAAAAAAAGAATCTTGAAAAGTTATGCATCACCTATGAATCCATTTGCTCCAAAGATACAAAGAGTAGCCCAGCTAAAATAATGAATTAGTGACAGACTTTTAACTGATCTCATGGTGGAGTGTGAGAAATCCCTCTGACCTTTGGGAGCATCTGAGAAGGTTCAGTTTTACCTGAGAATTTCTGCTCAACTCAAGAGGCAGTCTGGTGTTTAGCTTGCTAGAGAAGACAATGGACACTGAATTTTTAACAGATGATGCAATGTTCACTTGCCATACTTTTCAGAGTCTGACTTGCCATCTTTCCATTAGTACAAATGTATGGTAGTCCTTCCCTCTCTTGCTTTCTTTCTGCTCTTGGATCATCAGTTCCTGACACATCTCCCATGCTTAAGGCTAGATTTGGGCTTTAAGTAAGAAATTCCCAGCCTGACAAACCCATACAGTGTTGTATAAAACTACATGGAAATGGGGCCAGAGTAGACAGAAATATCTGTTCACTTTCCCAATCCTCTGTACAGCCATTAGAAACAAATACAATTTCATCTCATATAAATACTAATCTGAATTTGTATGTTCTGTATGTAAAATCCATTTTGCTAATAAAGCCTGCCTTTGTAGCATATTTCAGCATATTTAATTTCATTTGAGTGGTCTATGCTGAGCACTGAAACACTAGGAGGATAGGAACTGCCCAACTAATAAATCCAACAGCAAACCTACCTTCAAAGTGAAAAACATAAGGAGAATTATTCATTTCCTTCCTCTAACATAAGAAGTCCAAAGATGTTTTTACCTTCTGTGATTGGACTTCTTTCGAATTTCCTCTTGATAGCTGCACAATTCTTCACTGACTCTGGCAAGTTCTTTAAGAGCCTTTATAAATATAAAAACAGTCCTTTAATATATACATTTAAAACTATATCTCCAGAATTAATTTGAAACTTGTGGTTATTTGCATTTAAGATTCACAGCAGAGGGAAGTATTATGAGGAAAGATACAAAAATGCCCCCACCCTATGAGCAGACGTAAAGAGCATACTGTTAACACATTCAAACAGTGACAAAACACTCATTGATAGCAAACCTAGGAGCAAGTAGAAACAGTGACTTGTGGAAAGCTAAAATCAGGGAGATCAGTTCTTTAGCTTAACCTGGTGGGCCAAAGTCCTCAGTGTTTTCTTCCTCCTTGTAACTGAAAAATGCTCATACTTTACTTACTATATTGAGGTCACCAATATAATTCTTGGTATTTTGCTCTGAAGTTTTAATGGTGAGGCTGTCTTCAGGTTCTTCGTGGTTCTCAAAGGCCAGATTATCCACTAACAGAGTATTGTTTCTGCTCTTGTCTCTGGGTTCCTTCCATTCGTGTCCTGTTATACCAAGCAGACTCCCTTTCTCCATTCTGTTGTTTGCCACATTGTATTGATGGTTCAGCTCTGCTGTGTCACTCTCTTGCAAAGTAGGGGAATGCATGGACAGTTGCAGCATCTTGCTCTGAATGGCCTTGCTATCATGGATGGTCATATTGCTCTCCCTTCTGAGTTTTACCTCCTGGTAAAGCTGAAAAAACAACAGAACCTTCTATTAAATCATGGTATTGTAATAAACTTTACGTCAAAGCCCCCATATTTATCTTCTGTTTTGAATGATGCTTCACTCAGCAGCACTGATTAGAAAGATTCTAGACGTGTTAGTAGGAAAGTGCTGAGTCACCTAGTGTGACAATTCAAACACCATGATTGCCACAGGATAAGGCTGCTACCATTCTCAAACTCTGCCACAATTTTAATGTATGGCTTCCAGCTCTGGCTGGGACTGGAAGAGATGTCACGAGATAACTGGCCCTGTCTTGGGCAGAAAGCTGCATGGTTGTTTTCCAAGTAATATCAGCACACTATGTGGTGGACACAACTGTTATCTGATGGATAGGGAATGTGGGGGAATGCGACAGAGAGAGAGTGTTCTGGCTATGTTACAGCCTATTAAAGCATATTATTTGAAGGAGAGGAAGTGAATTCTCATAAAATACAATGCCATCTACATTAGAGCAGACTCTTTCAGTTCTCAGACAAGTGAAATTCTTTCCTATGACTGGAGTGATAAATCAGTACTGCAGAATGGTATTACTTGACAATGTGCTGTCACCCTCTTCTTTTATGTTATCTGCTGAGATCCAGTGGCTTCATTAGTAAATGGTGTTAATTCTGGTTACACAGCACATTCAAACTAGGAACTGTGGTAAATTATAAATTAGAAAAAATGGCAACATCATAAAAATCTCTTCTGCTTACAGTATAATTTCCAGTGCCAAGAATCCCACAGCTCTGTATAAACATTCATTCTTAACTTGCTCTCATGAAGAAAGCACACAGGCACCTCTGAACAGCCATCTGCCTGCCCTCTCACGGTGCACAAGGCCATCACAACAGCTTTTGGAAGGACAGTGGAAAAGAATAACAACATGCAGAACATGTGGCCATTTCATGGGTACTGCTGTGGATTAGAAGTATTCTCACGTTCAGAGACTTAACACTTGACCTCATCCTGGGTTTTCAGATTTCACTCCCAAAGCCCAGCTGCTCATGGAAACTGAGGGCTGAACTTTGCCATTTCCAAGAAATAAGAGCCTCATATGTATTCAGCATACCAATAAGAAGGAAGGATACCACTCCATAATATCTCCTAAACACCACAAATTTTTCTAGAGGAATTAAGTTTGGTGGGTTAGAGAAAACTGCCAAATTAAAATACAAGCTGATAAGTAAGTACAAGTTTTATTGAGGAAATCCTTCTACAAATAATCGCATTTAAAGGTATATATATCTCCTTTTCTCCAGCCATGTGGCTTGTGGAGAAGAAATGTCAGGCATCTGAAATCAGCAGCAGCTATAGCCACAGCTTAAGAGGGGATCTAAGGATTCCAATAACCTTGAGATATAATCTGTAGTTTTGTTTGGTCCTGCAGTATCCAGCAAATTGCTTCATTCTCTTCCTCTTAGCCCCATTCCATTCTCTATCGCTTTTTCTGTCTCTGTCTTGCTTTCCTAATCTCTGTGCTAATAAAGAACACAATGAAAACGGTCCTTTTCATTACTGTCATTCCAAATCAGCTCTTATACCTAAGAAAATGAAATTCAACTATATATACAGATCACATTACTAGCTTTTGAAGCATTCTCAGCTTGGCAGTGAAATTAGGGAAGACTGCACAGAAAAGTCCTAACACAAAAGACAAAATGTGGCAAAGACCATCATACCAAAGTCTGCAAGAATTGTGGGTAAAATATAAGAGAGTTGACATTATGGAGTTCTGCTGCAGGCTGGTTTAATGGGCAGTGCATGGCTGCTCTTCCTTTGGTTCTGACCATTTCCTTCTCAGTTTCATATGAGCAATCTCTGCCATAAATTCCTGTGTTGCTCAGCCACACGACAGTGCTGGCAGAGAGCAAGTGAAACTACTCTATGTGTATATTAGATGAAAAATGTGGAAAGCTCACTAATGAAAGATCTTGCCTCTATAGGCTGCCAAGCAGACTCAGTTAATGCATTAGAGAGTGTCAGAGAGTTTGGCTGCAGGGACAATTTGGGGATAAAAGAATAATAAATAATTGCTGTGACTATTTCTGGAAGGAGATGCATTGCAAATAGCATTGCAAATGTTTGCTAGTATGTGTAAACACAAGTGGTTTCAGAACTTTCATGCTATTTACTGTACCTGTTTTCTCTCCCAAGGGTCATCCATAAAAGGAACAGATTCTAGCCAGAATAATTCTGTATCATGCAGTATTTCATATATATATTATTTTTAATATTACCATTTGCCCCAGCAGACCTGTGTCATCTAAAGCCTTTTTACTAGATAATTATGATACCTAAATTTTTTGTTACTAAATATGCATTTTCTAAACCCCATATTGTTCAGTATTTACTTGAAAAAACATGTGTAATATAGGCAACATGTCTCATGCCCAGTTAAATTGTCAGCTGTCCATAGAGCCAATAATCTCATAGATCACAAAGCCACATTCACCTCCTACCTTGTATTTGTGACTATTAAATGAGCAATTGCAAATACTGCTTAATCCCTGGATTTTTACCCTTCCACCAGCTGTTAGAAACTTCCAGTGACACAAAAGAAATAGGATAAAATAAAATAAAATAAAAAAAAAAATTGAAGCAACTCAATGTCACTGCACTCCAAGCGAAAATGGTAGTGTTCAGATTTTTGTTTAAAAGTACCTCTTCTATTTTCTTCTGCATGACCTTCCATTGACATTCCCATTCTTTCCTTTCATTGTCAAATCTCTCCAGCAATTCCATTTTTTCTTTATTCCAGTTCCTCTCAGTATTCTTCAGTTGTTCATGCAGGTCCATGGCTAAAGTCTGTGCAATAGCAAAGACAGCTCTCCTTTTTTTCTTTCTTCCCTGAATGTTTCCTAGAAGTTTAAGGGAATAAGTCTTACTTATGTTTTATTCTAGCTTTCAGCGAACAAAGATGGCCAAGAAAATTCCCAAAAATAATAACTGAAATGAGCTTGCAGGAGACAGTATCATTGATATTTGTCTAGAGTGTGACTCAAATATAGATGAACTAAGCATTATAGGACATAAATGCAAAGTCAGAGATGCCCAGTCTGAAAAAGGGAGGTGGAACACATTCAGCATCACAGAATTCAGTAACATCTGCCACAGTAGGCTCTGTACCATGATCACTTTGCATCTCTGCCATTACTCTTCACTATAAATGTGTTTTCAATGAATCTGAGTCTGTATAGTATTGAATGGCACTTCAGGATCTTGGAATCCTGCAATATCTGCCCTTGAGGGTGAAAGCTATTTTTATATTTGTTCAAAAGACAACTGCCAATGTAAAAGTATCATGTTTGCTCACGCACTCCCTGCACGCATGCAAGGAGCATGACAAGGACTGGTACATTCTTCTGGCAATTGAGGTCTGCAAACTTGATATAATCAGGGAATTCTCATGGCCACATGAATGCTTTGGAATTCCTGAAGGAAGACAGGACAGGAAAGCTAATAACAGGTACAAACACATATACAGTAGAAATCATTTATATAGAAGGGACAGAAGGTCACCAAAAAGGGTTCAAGAATTTTGGATTTACAGATCTAGATCTATAAATGTTAGTTTCAGGACCAGCACAGGGAAAACTAGAAAATATTCTCCAATAGCACAAACTCCAAGCTAGTTCAAAACCTTTCTCAGAAGATTTGATTAATTAATTCTTCAGTTTCTTCTTCCCCTTCAGAAGTCTTTAGCAACTTAGTGTTTTTAAATGAAAAAAAAATTAATTGAACCACTAAATTGGCAAGTTTTAAGGGAAATATTTTAGATCTGCTTGTCTGACTTTGGAGCAAAGCAGTTACAAATCTTATAGGCCTGGTGTTCCTCTTGCTTTCTTACGCTTTACACAAGAAACCCCATTACCATCAGCACATTTACTATGCCAGCAAGTCTGAAATAACACTAATTTCATTCAGTTATGATGGCTTCTGTGATATAGTGCCTGGTACACAGGTGTTGATACTTGAGTTTGTTAACTTCAGCTCTCAAAGCCAGTTGTTGTGTTACCTAGGTGGTCATGGAATCTAGTTCTAGTAATAAAATGCCTCTGCATTGCTTTCTTCTCCTGCCAGAAATCACATAGGTAGGCAATTGAATTTTCAGAGTTACCTAGGAGTAAGCCCAGTTTATCTTTCTGCAATTTGTTAATTTCCCTGACTGATGATCAGTGATTGCAAACTCACAGGAACTGCTGATTTTACTGCCCACATTTTCTATGATGTAGTAAAAATTCATTCCTGAGCAAAGTTCTTCCCCATCCCCTATGGTAAGTCTTGTTGATTTAGCTGTGGTTACCATGTAATCACCATTTACCAGTGTCTGCTTTATTTCAGCTGACTGGGAAGACAGTGTCAAACTTGGAGTCATTTTCTTTCATGTGCAAGTAAACAGAAGAGCTCAGATGAAACCCAACAGGTTACTTAGGTCTTTGGGTCATAGGAAGTCCTCCCTCAGGATCTCCCAATCCATCATGGGCCCAGCCTTGACTCAGGGCTTGCAGAACAGCACCTGCCTTGGAGCTCTGAAAGGACAATCTGTCCCTCAACTACCTACAAAAAGATTTCAAACCCTTCTTCTTTCCCCTGCCTAAAAACATACAGAGCAACTTCATAAAACCACAAAACACCTTGAAACTAGGAGCTGCTGAAAGACAGCACAGAATTCTCATCAAAAAAGAAGCCAAGTACTGGTTTGCTCACGGCCTCTTAGGGAATGCAGCCAGGCTACAGAGACTGCATCTCTCCAGGCCAGTGTTTCAGCTTTGTGCCAGACTCCAGTAAGCGCTGACCAAAAACAACTTTCAAAAAAAATTCTATTACACTTAAGTTCTATTGCAATCTAAACATCTATTGCTAATGAACTTTAAGAATATTGCAGTACTTTCTCACCTTGATAATTCAAAGGTTGCAATTTTTAGCACCGCCATTTGATTTTTTTTTTTTTTTTTTTGCTAAATTTATGTCTTTATAACCTTTCAGGGTACCTCTGAGAAATAAACAAAAGTCAACTCTCTGCTCCACTATAATCCTTATACTAATACACGTCAGAAAAAAAAAAAAAAGAAAAGAAAAAACCCCATATGTAAATGCTGTACAGTCATGAACAAGAGAAGCAGACATAATCTGTCAACAACTTGCACAAATGGTGATTTTGCTAGTGCACTATTAGTAATAATAACCATGCTTTAGTCAGCCATATATTACTAGAAAGGTCAATACTGTATAGCATATTTGTTTTTACACATGTAAGAGCAGATATAATATGTACTCCTTTCAAGCATGAATATAGCATTGAAAAGGCCTCTGGTGTTTCCTTAGTGCTGGAAACTACTACTGCCATGTTGGCATTTATCTTAACAATTTTCAAATTGTTTCATATGGAACTCTGATTATAAAAAAAGACTGAAGACAGTCAGAGGAAATCAAGTCTTGAAAGCGGATAGTTACAGAAGTTACAGATGGTTACTTGTAGCTCTAAGATCCACAAAAGGCTTGTATTGTTTCTTAGACTTCTCTGATTTCATCTTGACATCAATTCTGAGAAAAAAACTCATGTGTATTGATGTTAGCAGCTGGATGACTATACAGCTTTGCTGCTATTGTACAGTGGATCAGTTCCTCAGAGACTTTGACTCCCATTTCTACTTCTCTTTTCCCCCACTTTCTCTTTTTCTTGGTGTTTCCTTTGGGTTTGTTTGGGATTATCTTGGTGGAGTACAATGTGCAGTCCTGGTAATACACCCTCTGTGTGCATAGTGCACCGAGATTTCCCTATGGGTATTTCACATGGCTAAAGCAACCCAAGGCATGTAAAATGTCACATTATCATTTGCTCTGTGGATCAGAACAATATCTGTGCTCTTGCAGTATTGGCAATTTCTCCATGTCCTAGACAAGGTCAGAAGCTCATTACAGCAATCAAATTAAGCAAATGATCAATTCTGTCTGCATCAGCTGCATTTTGCCTTAACTTTTCCTTTAGCCCTTCCTCCTCTCAAGCAAAAAATGTTTTAAGCCACTATTTAATGTTAGTCATTACTCCTCCATATCTTACCCTTTCTAGCCAGATATTAAAAATGCAAGATAGTTTGCAAACAACCTCTAGCAACTTCTGAAAATAATCAGCTTGACATCAGCTGAGATGTTATTTTTCACCAGAGTTTAATCACATTGGATGTGCATAACCACTCAGATACACAAATCTTCCCTTGTTTTTACAGAAAAAAATGCAATCAAATTATATTTCCAAATAAGTGCTGTATTTTGGATGACTGAGAAAATTGTAAACATATGTATTTGCTCTATTATAAATGTGTGCCATGTGTCACAATAACATGCACTTTATACATTAAAAGAAAGTACAGTTGAGTGAGAGAAGGGAAAGAAAAAAGGAAGAAATTAGAGTGAAAGAAAGAGAAAGAAGAAAAGGGAAAAAGAAAAAAGAAATGGGAAAAAGAAAAAGGAGAGAGAGAAAGAGAGAGAGAGAAAGAAAAAGAAAAGAAAAGAAAAGAAAAGAAAAGAAAAGAAAAGAAAAGAAAAGAAAAGAAAAGAAAAGAAAAGAAAAGAAAAGAAAAGAAAGAAAGAAAGAAAGAAAGAAAGAAAGAAAGAAAGAAAGAAATGAAAGAAAGGATTCTGTCATCCCTGTTCTCTTAATATATCTCTGCCTGCACTGAAAAAACTAAGTGAACTTTAAGAATAAAGACTACATATAGCATATATGAACTTCACATTACCTATAAATAACATTAAGAGGGATGTTTAAATAACTGTTTGCCACATCCAAAATTTGCCTTCTTTTTTACTTCTAACTGTTCAAAAACATTGATTTAAAATAAACTGCAACCATACCTTTCATGGAATAAGAAATCCTTTAGGAGTTTTTCAGTCCATTTCCAGGCAGCAGAGAAAGCAATGAAACACGCAGCTAGCAGGGATCCTGTTCTGTGAATCTTGATCTTTAAAAGAAGTAAGAAAGCTAAGCAAGACACAACCTTTCAACTGGGGCAGCATTTGCAACTCTCTTTGAATAAATGCTCAACTTTTGCAAACTGGAAAACAGTTCCGTTCAGCATCATCCCCGCAGCTGGCTTCCACGTGACGTCAGTGCACGGAGGATGGTTTTAAAGCCATCTCTTCCAACCCCCAGCTTTGTAACTTTATATCTCCTCATATTTTGTGTAAACAACTCCAAGTCCAGGACATTTTTAGGTTTTATAGTGCAGTCCAGTCTTTAAAGCTTGCCCAAGCAGCTAGTGTTAATATCAAAGCTGTGACAATAGGCAATTGTAGGTTTCTTTTACTGTTGCCTATGCTGTAAAGGAAGATTTTTTGCTGTCTTTCAGACCCAGTTTTCAGGGTTATATGCTTTAGTATGATCATTTTGAGCTTTGCAACTTGATCCTCCTTAACTGCTTTGTAAAAGGAGTTTTGTTTAAAGCAGTGGTTTTGTTGGTTAACAGCTATCCTAAAGAGCTAAAAGCAAACTACTCCTCCCTAAAATCCCTTTCTGTATTCTAAATATGCTCTCACTTATGAAATGCAGAATTATTGGGCACTGTGTAATCCTACTGTCTTGCATTCTGGGAATGGCAGCAACGGTTTCTTTGGGATATACCCAAATATTCTTGATACTTTATAATGTTTCTGGATCAGATTCTACAGTCTGTTAATTCACTTTGTATCTCAGCAAAGCAAAACACTTGAAATTCAATGAAGAATCTCCCTTGAACAGGGAAACTCATCTCTGGCACAAGGCTGGTAAAGAAGGTCCAAAAACACCTTGGGCTGGATATAAATTCCTAGGAGTGTCCACAGCAAGTGTTGGCATGTGATGAGGGAAGGGAGTGTGACAAAAGCAATCCAGCAAGTGAAAGTCCACAGGAGACCCTGAAGCCAGAGCAGCAAAATTCAGCTGCTCCCCCTGCTGAGCCGCAGGCAGGAGAAGCCCAGCTTGCTCCTCAGGTCTCTGACCACCACGGTAACTCTCCTGCTGCACCGTGGGTCAAACTGCTCCCATTTTTTGGCAGCCCGAGAGAGACCCTCAGGGGAAAGGCTCACATGCACCGCCCTGCTGGGTACTCTTGCTTGGGTGTGTCTGCAGACAGCAACTGAGACAGGCGGCAAATTCACCTTTCAGGGAACATTTTGCCCCATGTGTGCCTGGAGAAGGGCCACTTGATTCAGGCAGCACAAAACTGGACACATCGTGCTGTCAGGCAGATGTCTTGGAATGCCTTAAGCAGGAAGATATTTTTGTGGGCAGTGCAGTTGATTACAAGAAGATCAGTGAGAAAAAGGGCATGATATGAGGATTCACACATCCTTTGCTTAGTCAGCACTCTTCTTGTTAGAACAGTAAGTTTTTATCTAGTAAAATCCATTATAAAATCCAGTATAAATCTGGGTGCATTTTATAGTAAATACCAAACCAGGTTTCAGGGAAAACACATTTTTTCTCCTTATATGGTGTAGCTGTAAGTCTCAGCAAATACATTAATTGGGTGCTTATTCTGCTCCCATGTAACTTAAATAATGGGACGTCGGTTATTTGTAAAAATTGTAAAGATGATCTAAAAATTGAAAAAATGTGCTCCAAATACACAACTGAATGTTCCTGAAGAAAATCACCAGACTCTAAACTCTGAGGATTTAAATCTAAAGAAACAGCATGACTTTCTTTTGTGAGGTTAGGTCTCAAGTGCCAGCTGACATGGCTGGGAGTGAAGCCTGAGTGCTTGAGAGCAAAACTGAACCCACAGCTGGAGGCCAGGCATCAGCGCACTGCCTCCTCCCTGAAGCCAGCACAGCTGCACTACTGCACATGAAGGCAGACTCTTCAGACATGTTTTTTTACTCTTATCCATCAACATAGGCTATTATTCTTGTGTCTTTAATATTGCTAACTCCATGCCTCTTGTCATGCTATGAGGACTCTTTGAAGTAAAAACAGTAAAGATAAATAAAACAAAAGGCTAAATCTCAGGCTTGAGTTCTCAATCAGGCAAAAACCTACATTTCTGTCAGTGTGAGGAATTAGACATGTGTGAGACTCAGGGGTTCATTAGGAGACAAGCACTGGACCCACCTCATAGGTCCAAGGAAAATGTTAAATTTATCCTTATATAGAAAAGCTGAGACAAAGAAAACATGAAGTGAGTTGTAAAAACATGGGATCGTTGTTCTATATACCCTTAAGTGTAGCAGTAGAGAATTCTGCTTTTGAGGAAAAGAAATTATTCAGAGACTGTCCCTACTGTCCCTCCTCCAGCATCAGCAGACAAAGCAGCAAATGTGGCTTCTTGGTATCTGGCACAGACAAAATAAGCAGGAAGACTACTGTAGGCTTATTACATCCAACATATTGCTTCCACAGGAAAAGTATATTTTGTCCATATCTGGTACCAGCATCACTTGGGTCAAAAGTCAGCACTTCAACAAAAAAAAAAAGGGTGCAAAGGCATTTTAAACAAGACCTCTGCTAAATTTCTCTTCATCATGCAAGGCTGGAGACAAAGCAGCATGAGTTTCAGCATAAGCTATAATCTGATCATATACTCAGGGCAGTGGCTAATTAAACGTACTGAAGACCACTTCAGGCCATCTTTATCTGTGCTGCACCACCTTGGTTATGGCATACCCATTCTACTATGGCCACAAAAGCTAGTGATAAGAAGGAAGAAGAGCACTGCTGCCACTGCAATCAACCCAACCTCACCATTAGATTCCTGAATGATGTACACCTTGATAATCCTGGTATATACACTTTGGGAGTGGCTATACACAACAAGAAATAGGCAGAAGAGAATACAAACTCTGTCTCCTCTTACTGTTGTGTGCTTCTGCAATAGGATATAACTCAGTGGAGAAACAGAGCCAAACTAAGTGTTATGTCATGTTGCTGCTCCAAGGTTACATTGGAAATCGGTGGCAGATACTTTAGATGTTTACTTTAAATAGAGCCACCGTAATTTTCCCCATAGGCAACTGCATGTGTAATGGCAAAAGTTGGATTTGAATATCACTTCCCCTGGCATTAAATCAGAGACAGAAATGTAAGCCAATGGGAACTACATCCCTGATACTGATGCATTTAGAAGTCCCCTACTCACCTATCAGCTTCTGGGGTGATTAAGGAGAAGGGCATGTAATACCCTGAAGCTCTGCTTGTTTTTGTAAACAACCCCTGAAGTTCATGTGCAGTTCATCTCTTTTTATAACACATATCTAGACAGCCATGTTTTTGGCAATTCTCTATTTTCCAACTGCCAGGCATATTTCTGCACTATAGCACCTGCTCTCTTCTAGTTTTGATTCTGAAGCACTGGTGACATGTGTCAGCAGACACTTATTCTATCTTTCAACTGGAGCTTCGGGCATGGATATTTTTGGTTGAAAGAAGTATCTTTGAGCCTGGAGAAAATGGTCATTCTAACATAATGGGAATTTTTCAGTAGCAGTAAAAGAGAATATCTGTAAAGGGATTTTGTCAGGGCATTCAAAACCATCTATAAACAGGAAACAAATTTAATTGAATTTTTCTGGTAGCATTAAAAGAAAAAAATGTACCTATTCCATAAATTACGTAAGAGTTCATTGGAGATAGTGCCAATTTCCACAAGTGCAAAAATATCATAATGAGATCTACAGAAGCAAGATCTTTTCCCTTTGAAAGAATACAGAATAAATCCCCTGGGAAATAGGAAACAGAAATTTAATATTTCAGGGAAGTGCTAAATGAAGGTAATTTCACGGTTCAAATTCAATGACTTTTTTCCCCTGGAACATTAATATTTCACCAGAATATTCCAAAATGGGAACTGTGAATCTGTTAAATGAGATTTCAACTGATAGGTAACCTGGCATATCCAGCTCCTTGCCACATGCAAACAAAATCTGTATTCTTCTTACTATTTGTCTTCAGAGCTCCGAGCTGTGCAGCAGGCAGAATCAGTGAATCAGCAGTGTTCTGGCTGTCTCTGCCCTGCCTGACTCTAATGCACTCCTGCTAGAGGATGCTGATGTGTTCAGCTGCATTTGCTCACTCACTGTGAGATGGTCTTCACCCACCAGACCAGTTACTGTGTGGGGAGACCCTGCTTCCTTTCTTGGCAAGTATAATTACTGCATTTCGTAATATCAAGTTATTTCAATTTAGCAAGACATGGAACACTTATTTCTTTGGCTAGATCTTATCTTTTGGCTATGGATAAATGTCCATACTCATTCTATTAGCTTTCTCAGCATCTTTTAAAGTTGTGCAATATCTGGCATGAAACAGATCAGCAGCTCAAATCGCTCCCTTCAACCTTAATGCAAAAATACAAGAAAAACACATCTCATTTCTCACTGAGATTTCTCTGTGAGGCTCCTCACCATTCTCTTTGCTCATGAGAGATTCAAAGACTGTGTGGAGCTTCTAAAATAATTTTGCATGCTTTAGCGTGCTTTAGTTTCAGACTGCTGCTTGTGCAATAGCTCCCTGAATGTCCCAAAAGGTCTCAGCTTTGATTTTGCTTTGTTGATGCCTGGTGGAAAGCTCCAGCTTTTATGCAAGAAAAAATACAGTGAGAAATCAATGGGGTTGTAATTGCCAGTGCTGTGCAGACATTATCTCCACTTCTCATCTCAGAAATTCATTCTTACCTTTTCTGATGTCTGAGAAAGAAATATATCTTTCCCAATAGTTTTTCAGGATTTATTCAATGTATGAATTCAGTGTGTTACTACTTTATAGAGTATTACTGTTACTGTTGTGCTCTCTTTAAATCAAACCTTCTCTACACATTTTTATTACATAAAACACCAAGAAAGGTATAAGCAAGTGTGGGTTAAAAACTAGAAGCCCAGAACTACAGATCATAGATTAAGTCTGACTTTTTCTTTCTTATGGAAATGGAGTCGGTAACATTTAAGAAAACACAAGGGATTGGTTTTACCCCCACAGAAGATACTAAAGCAGAAAGAAACTGAAAAAGTCAGTCTTGTGCTAATATTTGGTATGACAATTTTTAGCCTCAAATTGTTGTATTTTTAATGTCCAAATTGCAAATTCATGGGGGAAAAAACTCCTAGTATTTCCAGCAGCTGCTGAAAAACAAGAGGCCTTTTCCAGTTACAGAAATTCACTGTGAATTATGGCTTGATCATATCTTGCCATAATAGTTTTTAATATGTGGAACTTAATTTTAGGTAACTGCCTAAATTAGAGCATCTTAGAAACTCCTCAGAATCACTTTGGGCCTGACTTTATCCTTTACTGGGAAACCAGTCAAAGCTATCTATTAATCTCACATATATTGATTATAATTTCCTTTAGACATCTCACTAACTATAAAATGGATAATGATGACAACACCCCCTAGTAGGAATAAGTATTTGGATTAAATCAAGGAGTTGAGTGATTTAGCTGATCAAGGTTACTGCACCTGCAGAGTATGTTGAGGGAAAGCTAGACAAAGAGAAAAATACTGTATTGTTTAATAATGAATATTTTTACTATTTTTTTCATTCACATAACAAAAGTTTTATTGTCCCATCTCTTGCTGCTCTCTGAGGATTTTCCCTCAAAATGGTGTTTCAACTATTTCAAGTAGCAGAGCACAACCTAGGCATGGAGATTAATTGCTCTCAATGGGGAATGAATGAAGTGAACAGAGAGATAACATGATAAATCAAAGGGAATCCTTACCACTAGCTAGAAAAACAGCTGCTTTATTTATTACCACTCTTTACTACTACATTATTCAACAGGGAAACTGCAGAAAAAGAAATGTCATTAATACACATACTTGTTCACCTTTCAAGAATTCATATTTGTGGAACTCGGTGGTTTCAGCATGGGTTGAATAAAACAGAAAAGTGAGCTCCATCAGGCATTTCAGATGAGGTTTTCATAGTGGGAGATCTACTGCTTGTAGGAACTGTTATTAAGTGTGAAAGAAAGAAATGAGTCACCTGTGCCCTTACTTCAGCCTCTCCCAGGCAGGAAAGGAATATTCAGTGACTATTGATGCACACCCGTGTACACAGGCTTCCCTCACTATGGTCACTGGCTACCAATGGCACAGTTAGACAGGGCTCACTCAGCAAAGCAAGAGTTACCATGTCCATTCAAAACTCCTGCTGAAATCTGGGGAGAGAACATAGAGCCGTGGTGGTTACAAACTGGGAAATGTTACCTGACAAACTCGACACCAGTCAAGGTGACTTACACCAAGCCCATCAGTTCAAGTCAGACTGTAGCATGGTAATTTTTCTAGAGCACAGAGAGAATGCAGCCAGCCTTTATCTCTCAGAAGACTCCTCAGCTACTCTGATACCTTCTCCTCATGCATCTCATTCTCAGAGGCTCCAGCTCCTGGCCTCTGTTCCAGATATAGTGCTCTATATACCAACTATTTTGACTGGGGCCTAATGCACATAATGCAGTGTTGAAAAACATTATCATCACATTTATGCAAAATATACATACAAGCTCTGATATAAAACTGCAGAATACACACAGAATGTGGCTTTACTATTCATATGTGGCTAGGATACAAATTCTTTTTCTAAGAGTGGGAAGAGAAAAGTAACAAGAGTCCTCATACCCACTCCGCATTTTTCTATTTTGTTTCTGATTTGGTGCAAATGAATGAATATTAAATTGGTTCCAGTCCTCAGGAAATTTTTATTCAAAAATTATAAAACCAGACAAAGTGAAAAATTCCATTTTCTGTTTGCTTACCTGGAATACTGTGGTGAGCAGGTTTCCTATTCGACTGGGTGACTTTTTGGTATGTTTTTTTGCAGTTCTTTTGGTTTGGCTTTGGTTTTGGCAAACAAGTAGTCTTCAGTGTTTTTACAGCAGTGGCTATTACAGAAACTATGTCTCTTGCACTTCTTATCTTGGAGGGTGGACAAAATAAACAAACTGAAAATAACACTACAATGAACAGTAAATGATGAATGACTTACAGTACAAAAAACAGTGTAAAAAGAAAGACAAGTTTAAATATTGTTGTGTATGAAAGGGATGAAAATAATACAAGGATGAGAATAAGTAAAATGATAGGCTGGAACATCTGGGAAAGTAAATACAAAGACAAAGAGAACAGTCAGTTAATGGAATAGCAAGTCCAAAGTTTCAACCAAATAAATAGTGAATCAGACTATGCTTGTGGAGGGACCAAGTGCCCATCTCCCATTTACTTCAGTAGGAGTTCTGCATGGTCAAGCCCTGAAATGTCCAATTGTTTAATATTCAATTGTTGTTATTTTTTTAGAGAAAACACTAATTAGTTTGTTTTCAATTTGTGTAGGTCCATGCAGTGCTCTGCCTTTAAGCTAATGGGAGCTCCACAAGCTCAGAACTACTGCTAGATCAGAAAGTGAGCATGCTAAATGCCGTCTCTGTTCGATTTCATGCAATACATGTATAGTAATTGATTAGCTTTAAACTCACTGCGTCTGTGACTTTCTGATACAAGGAAACAAAAGACTAATTAGTCAGCATAGGAATAAGAATAGCTTTCGGCTTCACCTGGCAACTATTTCAACTGTAAACTAGCATGAGAGCACAAAGTAAATTAACACAGCAAGAGACTTACAAAACATTGGATAACTTCATTAGCAATAACAAGATATGCCAACTATAGGATTGCATGATAAAATAAGGGTAGGTAATTCTCATTTTTCATGGCAAAAGATCTTGAGTCAGCAAGGAGTTTGCTCCCCAAAACCTCTCTGAAACAATTCTGTGCAAAAACAAACCACAACAAAGATGCTTGTTACTGCTGCATGCAAGCAGTGATTAACAGGCCTTCAACAAGATGTAATCTATTATAACAATTACAATATTCATATTACTGTGTGGCTCTGTGACTCCATAAAGTAGATTTGTATGGTTTCTTTTAATCTGTGGTTTGCCATATTCTCTACAGTTTTTGAAATTTAGTATTTCCTCTTGCTTAAAATTAATAAATTTTTCCTTTTATTCATCCACTAAGAAAACAATCATGTCCATTTATGAATCATGTTCATCTGTACCAAAAATACTGTTTGCACTGCCTTTAGTGGCAATGAAGGCCCAACTCTGTCAGATGCAATTGCAAAGCCAGAAAGGAGTAAAATGGTCTACCTCCTAGAGCATAATTTTCATTTTCAGGAGACCAGATTTATTCACTGTTCACAAACAACTCTATTGGTAGAATATGTTTCCATATGGCCAAATGAGGATTTCAAGTAATATAAGAAACAGTGATTTTTGTCCACTGCCTAGAATAAAGAATTTTCTTTTTGTGCCATAGATCAAATTTGAGGTTTAATTTGCTTGGCAGAGCCTTTTTACCTGTAGGCCGTAATAAGTAAAAGTCTACCTGACTCACTGACAAAGGTTCATCTGCACTTCGATCGTCCGAAGACTTTGGAACTTCAAGTCTGTCAATGAAAGCCTGGAGCTCTTTCCTGAAGGCCTTCATCTGCGCATTGATCCGGTACAGAAGCTCATGCTCACGTATTCTGCTTCCATCATCTTCCTCGTCCATCAGTCCAAAGAGGTCCCCATTAGCCACATAAATCCTTGCCTCTGTGATGATGGTGCTCGTGTCGGAAATTAAGCGATCTATTGTCTTGCCCAGCCGCTCTGCTTCAGAGCGAATGTCCTTCATCTGCTGCCTGTCAGTGAAGCTTTTCTGCCACCCAGACGGCGTTGGATAAAAAGACCTCGTGGGTGTCAGGCACCGAATGTTGCGCACCTCTTCAGAGTCACTTTCCCCCCCAATGGGACCTTCCCTTTTGCGGTGAGGGGGGCGGGAATCATCATCACTCTCCTTTTTTCCTGCATCGCTTTCCGCATCGCTGTCTCTAGGGCTGCCACGGATACCCAGATGGGAGGCCAAGTCGTAGCGCTGCATGTTGGACATTAGGACTCTGTTCTCATACTGGAGCTGCATGACTTTGCCACTCAGCTCATTGATCTGCATTCGTGCAGCTTTTAGCTCCTCCTGTAACGCTTCTGTCTTGGCGTTATCATGGTGCCTGGAGCTCTCATGGGCCCCAGACTTGTACTTGTATTTGTTCAGCTCAGCTGTTATGCGTTTGTTTTGTTCTTCTAAATCAGCTACATTTCTCCTCAGCAATTCTGTTTCATCTTCTACTAGCTGCAAATGCTGTCGTAATTCTGACAGGGATTCATTCTGCTCTCCCAGGAGTGGGTTAGTGGTCCCTGAAAAATCATCTCCTCTTAAATCATCAAGCTCTGCTTTCAGTCCTCTGTTTTCTACTTCTAGTTCCACTATTTTCCTCCCGAGAATGTTAGCTTCCTCCTCCACAAGCCTCAATCGAAGCTTGAGTTCAGCTTCTCTTGTGGTAGGTGGCCCACCTGCTTCGCCTTTTGGCAAGGGACTGTCCAAATCCCCATAAAACGATCTGTATTTTTGCAGCTCATGTTCAAATCTATCTTTCTCTTTATCAATTTTAGCCATTTTCTTCCTCATCAAGGCTGCTTCTTCTTTAACAAACTGTAGCTGGCATTTCAGGTCTTCATTGTCATCCTTAGGGAAAAAAAAAAGAAGTATTTGAAGAAACTTGAAGTCAAACAGAAGACTTCCAGTGGATTGCCTTAACTTACAATTACAATTGTAATTAATTGTGATTAACAATCACAGGTACATGGCTTTAGATAATAAGATATTTTCCTGCAATATTTTTTTTCACTCATCAATAAATTAAAAAGAGGGGAAAATACTATTTTACTTGTGACTAAAATTTACACAGTCCCCAGAAGCACCTTGGGGGATGGTAAAAGGGGGCTTGTAAAAAACCTTATATTTTCTATGGCTTGCAACATTATCAGACTTTACAGCGTTCAAAAACCCTGAAGTCAGCACAAATAGAGCCTATAAATCTTGTTTCACTGCTGCTGCCATTTACTTTGCCTAAAATAGAGAGTAGGTGAAAGCTGGTGGGTTCTGTTGCAGCACCAAGTTTGTTTAGATGATCCTTGAGATTAGTGTCTGACTGCAGATCTGGGGTAAGAGCTCTTCCATTTCACAGCATGCAGGAAAACAAAGGACAAAGCAAAAAGCAAGCCAAGTGCAAATATGTAAACCATGTACTCCATTTCCATAGCTCCTTGAAGTCTCCACATAGGAATCAAGGCTACAGTTACTTGCAACATACCTCTGTTGGTGTCTGTTGTGACTTTTTTTCTGATTTTGGTAGGTCTTTGCTTCCTCTCCTCTTCAGTGATTGCTGCAATTACAACAAAAGGACATGCACTGATTTTTTCTGAATTATATACTAAAGATGTATATAATTTGTATGTCATTAATTTTAAAATATAGCAAATCAAACAAAACTATAAAGGAATTAATTTCTTGTAATTTTTGAGACACCAAATACAGAGGAAAGATGCTATAGCCCAAAAATGAAACAGCAATGGCACACAAATAAGGTTTTAGTTTAATCAGCCTGTTACCTTTTTTATTCAACACATTTTAAGACTAGAGCATTACAAATGTTTAACACACGACAAGAGTGGTAAGAAAACGGGCATCCCAAGTGGTAACTTGCAGGTGGGAAAGCTGAGACAAGCAGTGAAACCCAGCTCGCCCATTTGATATTAACTCTGGTGGGGTCAGGGCACTCTAAAAAAGCCTTAGTCTTGGACTTCATGGTAGGACAGCTACATAAAACAGTGTCACTGAGATCTGTAGCTGACTCCAGTGTGCATCTACAAGCACACCTTTCTCTGTGTTCCACCCTCAGGCTTCAAGCTTGCAGTGTACTGCAGTCACACCTCCCTAAGTGTACACTAGAGACAAACTCAAACTCACACATAGCTCTGGTCACTAGGTTTGTTCTGTTTTCAGATCATATTCAAGTAAATGCCATTTAAAACTGCTTGGACTACAAAATTCTTAAGAGAAACAAATCATACCAGCTCATGAACAGAAACATACAAGCACAGAAACAGAAACACAGATTGGCACAAACATATGAGTGAGATTCTTTGGTGTCCTCTCATCTGCTATGTAGCCCAAGAGAGTAGAAAAGAAACTCCTCCTTTCAGAGTAGGATGCACTGGGATTGAAGCCAGCTAGTGTATCTAGCAAAAATCTTGTAGCTGCTGACAGCAGAAACTCTTTATGGAAAAGCAGCAGCAGTGGAAAACAACTGCCACCATCCCACTGGCAACACTCAATACTGATCACCAACAAAACATCAGGAGAGAGGCACACAAATGAGAGAATACGTTCATATGTAACACCCCACTTGCAGCTGTTCCCAGTTTCTGTGTTCCCCAGGTAAACTGTAGGTCCCAAGGCAGGACAGTGATAACAAACACCATCTCCTTCTGAGACTGTGCTGTAGTAGAAACATCCTGTGAGAAACATAATCTTCCCTGCACCAGCCGGGGGAGAATCCATCTCCATCTAAAAGCCATCCAGTTCCACAGACTGGGAATTAAAATATATTCATAATTCTCAAGAAACAGAGTACAGTGGGTGGGTATGCTGCACATAACAATCCTGTGCACTATTTGCCTGCTGGTACTAATCATCCTCTTCCTTCTGCAGATCAATTCTATTAAAAATTCCTACACTCATGGACTGTTCACTAAAAAGGAAAAGTTAATGGCATAGAAAGATTCACATGTAAATCAAAATTTTATGTCTCTTGTGGAAACATTGAAGGCTCTCAGTAGATCAAACAATAAAACAAATCAAAGATCATAGCTAGATAGCTGGATAGCTGTAAAATACAGGTTTCTAATGGAATCCAGAAAAGATATGAAAATAGTTAAATTAACTCATTTATCCCTTTAAGTATTACCCAGCAACTTTGGAATCCAGTCTACAAACAAAATGGCTCTTTTCCAGAATCACCCACAAGTTATCCTGTTGTAGAAATGGTACATGGATTTTTGAAAGGGTTTTTTTGTTATTTTCTTTTAGAATTGGCAATTTTATAAAGCCCTAGACTTTCAAAGGAGTAGGATCCTCCTCTGTATTACCATTACTTATGCCACTATGTATCACCACTTTGAAAGCAAGATTTTTTTTCAAATCAGTTTACACTGCAAACTTTTCCTTGCCCTGTATTTATGCCAATACCACCCACTGATAATAATATTAAATAAATAAATAAATAAGCTATAGCTAAGCTATATTTCTGCTTTATTACCTGCCTTTTGCTCACCTTGTTGAACTCAGCATCTCTCCAGAAATAATGAAGTTCTGGAATGCTGGGCTGAAACTTCTTTTGTATCCTATGACTTTTCAGAAGATAAGAGATATAAGAAAAAGTACTTTTCTAGGTTTGATGTGAAACAAAATCCCCTTGTTTTTCTCCTTTCTTGCTCTTTTTTTTTTTTTTTTTTTTGTGTTCCTTTTAGTAGTCAGGATAGCAACATTCTAATTACAACAGTTGTGGCTATGCAATGATTAGGCACTACTTTCTATTCTGCTCTACTTGAATTACAACCAACTCTCCAGAGCTGGTATTGTTCACAGAAAAAATCCCAGCATTTAGCAAATATTTTATAGCAGAAAGCAATGAAGAACATGCACAATTCAATTAGCAGGATGATGTGGGTAAGCAGATTAGGCCCAGCTGGAATTGGCATGATCTCTTTTCATATGAAAAACACCATGAGACAATTTCTGATCACTAGAGGTTAAGATCTCACACATCTCAGCTGACAGAAAATATCCTCACAATCATAGTGCCCTACAACATCACGTCAGGGTACTGAGGCAATGGCAATATCACACTAAACAAAGAATGCCACATATCAAGAGGTGCATTCTGCTATAAATATTAAATTTTTGCTATAAATACTAAATTTTTGAGAGTTTCTTCCAGATGTGCATTTCAGAATTTACAGTGGCTACTCTTTCTATCAATTCTCTCAAGTCTTGTACTACTGCAGTCTTTCAGTTCAATTTTCAACATGAAAAAAATTATTGCTGCTAATGAAATAAGCAATGAAATTCATCACAGCAAAATGGAAAAAATAAAAAAATGTTCAAACTAACATATGGCAGATCAAAAAAATAGCAGCTCAGGCTCCTGCTTGCAAATCTTCATACTAAACCAAGACTGGACACTACTAAAATTGTCTGTACATTGTTTGTCACTAAAAGTCACCTCTGCTGCTTTCTCAACTGTAGCTAAAAATCTGCCCTTCATATGCTGGAATTGGTTTTGGGAGTTTATTGTGAAGGAGAGTTTGTGGGCTCAGATAGTTTTTTTCCATATAATTTAAAAAATCCTATTCAGAAGTATCCACAGCCTAGATAAGACTGCAGATAAGCCCTATATTAAATGCAAACCAGATCACACACAAAGGGCAATTCTGCTGCAGTGTTCAGCAGCATCAATTCTCCAGTGACCTTCTCTGGAGTTTATCCAATGTCTTGCTGGAGATGCTAAGCACTTCTCAAGATGGCATAATCCTTCTCTTGCCAGCCCTAAATTGCAAGCCAAATGTGCAGTCCTAACATCACCTGTCATGCTCAGTGCTTCTCAGGTGGAAAGAGACCTGAAATCTACTCAGAGAATAACACAAAATACAGAGATAATTTCATCAAACTCTACTGAGTAGTAAAGCCATAAATTGAACTCAAAACCTTCCAGCCTTATTCTAAGTTACAATAAATATCTCAGCAATTAATAAAGAATCCTTAAGCAAAACCTACCAACCATAGCAACCATGGGAGGAATTCCTGACATATCAAGGGATTTATGCCTGCAGAGGCCCCATAACAGCCTTTATCCTTCCTCACAGAACAGGGCAAAGGGTGTGCAGCTCCTCGAATCTCCACAGCAACCACAAACCTTCTCATCTGCACAAAATTGTGCTGTATTTGGCTATGGTTAGCTGACTCTCAACTGCTGTGACACATCTGCAATGCTTTCGAAAATCAGAGTAAACTCAACACTTTACACTTTACAGTCTTGAAATTTGATGAATATTGAACATAGGCTGCATAAACTTGCCCATGTGTGGCACAGAGTGGCTATGACCAGGGAAATGTAAATTTGCCCTAAGCCTCTCCCTGCATTTTCCCTTTAATCAATATGGCTGTGTAACTCATAGAGCTGGATCAAATCAGACACAAGACAGATTTTTCAGTTTTCTGCCACTGGGACTAATGTAGTAAAAACTAAATTGACACTATCCATGTTGGCAAATTGAAAATTTATATTCTCCAACAAAAAAATAAAATCTTTGTTTTTAAAATGTCTTCCTTATTCTACAACTCATAGTGCAATTTGCCAGCTGAAGACCTTGGCTTTGTCTGTCACTAGCACAAGTACACAGAATGATACAATACTTTACTCCTTCCACCACCATTAAAGAGCAGAAATCTTGAGTATTTCTGTATTCTACTTGCTTGCAAAATTAAACCACAAATGAAAAAGCAGAGGATAACTGAGATGCAAAAAACACAGCCTACCTGTCCACATAGCAAACACTAAACATATGCCTATTAGGGTCTTCATATTTCAACTAGTTTATTTCAAAAACACTGCTGAGGAACAATACAAAATTAAAACAATGTTTACTACTTGGCTAGAGAGAGAAAATTAGTTCTCATGCAGTTGAATGACTTCATATTGTAGAAGTGAAAAGATGAGCTGGCCTCCAATATTTGTATTATTTCATTTGAATTTATTTAGGAGTTATTTTAGTTATCACTTTTAGATCCTTTACTATTATTTATCAATTAAATAAGAAAAAATACAAAAGAAGGGAAAAATAGATACAATATTTGTACTTTATCTGGAGAAATGTTTTGCAGTTTGAACTAAAACCACATTGTTAGAGCATATCATAGTAACTCTTGTGGTATAACTAAGTAAAAGCATTCTTTGCAGTGCATAACTGAAGCAGCATATTTATGCTTACGTGACATTTGCTTGCTTCTTTTCCTTATTCAAAAAAAAAAAAAAGACAGAAGATGAAAGACTGCCTTTTCAAAGCTCTCACTACATCCCGGTCAAATAGCCATCCAAACTGATACTTTGCTTTCTGTGATTACATACTCCTTCATCCAGCAGGATATCACAAAACAGTGAAAGCAATTTCTCTGAGGAGGAAGAGGTCTTCTGCCATTTGAACCTTTCAAAACATGGAAGAGCTATACATGGTTATTTCCCCAGTGCTATCCAATCAGGCTTTGTTATAGATGCAGAAATCACAATCATCTTACACTTGGCTCCCTAATCCTGAAATGCAAAAGAAGATATCACAATATCCTGAATATTTTGAAGTGCAAGTGCAGGAATAACTTATTGTACTGCATACTTTTCCTAGGGCTTCCTAAGTTGGTGTTTATTTGCCAGCTCTGCTATTTGTCTATTCTGAGAGGAGAGATTCAGTCTTTTTGACAGGGTTTGCACAATGCCTAGTACAATGCACAGCTCCAGCCTTTATCTGGGACTGACAGCACGACAGACAGCACGTCAACATAGTTAAAACCACTACCACATAACAATAGCAAAAATCACAGGCACAGATATGTATATAGCAATTATGAATTAAATACATAAGAGATTTCATCAAATGTAGAGTATTTTTTCTCACACCTAGTACCACATGCATAGTTTTTCAGTCTTCTTAGAAGGATATCTCAGAAGAGATTCCAAATAGATTTTCATGAGAATGGGAAAGTGCCAGCAACCAGATGAGGTTCATTGCCTTGGTTACACAAATGCATATATATTATCCAAAGTGTAGTTACAATATCCCAACAAAAAAGATTTGTGTCAAAAATGAAAAGTAGTGAGAAGAAAAATAAGAATGATTCTGCATGTAGTGTGTACCTCTACACTGCTCATTGGAAATGTACAGAGAAGCCAGTTCTGCAAAGTGTTGGGCTGATCATACATGTCCAAGAGTTGCACCAAATGCACAAAGTATTTTCTGTAATGCGACATATGGGGAAGTTTCAAAGGTGTTAGGAAAGTTTGGTCATTGAAAACAGAGGATCAGACTGCAGTGCTCTGAAGTTACACCAGTGTGATCCAGCCACAAATTAAATACATTTTGATGAGCAGCTAATGTAAAGAAGGTGCTCTAGTAAAAACAAACCATGGAGACTAAGAGCTGAGATGGAAGGAAGGTGTTTTATAAGTTTGGACAGCCCCACACCTACTTTTCTCACTCTGGTACCAGTCTGATTTGATATAACCTAAGCCTGCATCCAATACTTTTCCTGGTATTTCAACAATGCAAAGTTGGAGATGAGGGGAGGGAGGATATTGCAGCCCTGGCTAGAGCAGAATGTCCAGCTGCTTCACTAACTTTAAGAAGCTTGTAAGACCCGTCACTTGATCCCCATGTCCTGTCCTCCTAAATAATGACTCTTCCTCCTAACTGAAACTTGCTCAGGTTCTTATGGGAAATGCTTATCCAGCAAGGGAAGGAGCTGTGACTCTTAGGCTGACTTAAAACCTCAACATAGAGGTTGACCTAAAACTATTATTTAAATGTTCCCTTTGCTAGAAATGTGAAAATCTCATTCTGAAAGGAAGCTTGACAGTCTTCCACTCGTTATAAATATTTGATCACTGGAATGTATTTTTAATTACCTATCATGAACAAATATTTGACTCTTCATCATTTATCATAAATGTCACTGAACCAGCAAATCACCTGCAAATTAATACCACAGCAGCCCTAATGGGGTTATGCAAGAATCAATTCTAGGTCCTACTCTAATTAACATTTTTTCTTAATAACTGGAAAGAAGACCCATAAAATAACAACAGGACAAAAACTGCAGGGTAAAGGTTGGAGAAACACTAAATATTGAAAAGGAAGGTCACTGATACAAACCTTTGTGCAATCAAATAATATTGGTTTTAATATGACTAAATATGAATATACAGATGTAAGAACGAGGAATAAAAGCTATGCTAAGACAACAGGAAAACTGCCTAAAGAATAGAGAAGAGCTCTTGAAAAGCCACATCTCTGAAAAAAAACTGCAGGGTCATAGACAATAATCAGCTGAAATTATATTGAGGTGTAATTTTGTGACCAAAAGGTTTATTAATATGGGATATAGACATCAAAACTGAGGCTCACTGTGCAGTAACTAGAAAGGGTGTGCTTCTCCACAGAATCAAACCAGCCTCAGGCGAATGGAAAGATTCACTTCCAAGTAGTGTCTACCTTTCTCTTTTGAAAGAGGTCAAATTCCTAACTTAGGTTAAATGCTTAGTTTTCACATGGGTAAATGATATCAACCCTAAGCATGAAGATTAAAAAAAAAAAACCAAAAAAACAAAACAAAAAAAAAAAAAAACCAAACAAAAAAAGCAAACAAATAAAACCAAAACAAAACAAAAAAACAAAACAACCCCCCCCCCAAAAAAAAAAAACAAACAAACAAACAAAAAACCCCCACCAAAACATTGATGCCAGACTCTTGAATTTAGCAAGGCATAAAGAAAGTATGTTTCCTGCCTGGTAACTAACTTTCAGCAAATTCAGATGAGAAGGGAAGTGCAAATTTTTACCTGTTCCTGGGACAGTTCAGGAAGAGCTGTGGTAGACTGTTCTTAGCAGTTAATTTTTAACACAGACCAGCCCCCTTTTCTGAAAAGTAGGCACCAGCTTGAATAAAATAGCTGGGGTATTTTATGACCTGCGTTATTCAGAAGACCAGACTGGTTTACTGTATAAGACAGTTCTGTCCTTGTAATTTCAGAACACATGAAACTTGACCAAAATTTGGAAACTGAGCAACAAACTGAGAAGCCCATCCCAAGAAAAATAAACCACTGAATGCATTTATATGTATCAGCAAGGCAATAATCCATTTCAAAAGTCGTTCTGGAGGACTGCTACTGGTGCTTCTAATTAATCATTTAATCAATGATTTAAACTGCTAGCATTTGTAAATTTAAAATAATTTAGACCAGCGTGTAATTTAAAAGACTGCTGGTTATCCTAGCCTGTATTCATTGCAAAGCTAGCCAAAGTCAATTAAAACAATCATGCAACCAGGATCAAGCAAAGCAAAGCGGACTTGATACCTGCAGGTTTTATTCTACACATCTTGATATATGCAGTTGTTAATACTAGCAATGAGGGGGAAAGGGGGAAATCACATCATATGTCAAAAAATTTAAGCAGAAAAAAACACTTCAAAAAAGTACACCTGCACATCTAAGAGGTCAATCCATTGCCATTTACTTAATAAGAAAATCCAATACTTGGAACTCTTAGCTATGAAACATTATCAAAATCTGAATTTTTCTAATACCAGGAGTATGCATTTCTTGATACTATGAACACTGAAGTGAAAAAAAAAGCCCAAAACATCAAAAGCCTGGTGCTCTTGTTCCTGGCTAGCATTGATTCTACATGATTCAGGAGGGCTGCTGAGCTGATCCCAGAACCCAGCACACCTATAGCTGGGTGCTGCCCCTGTCAAGTGATACACATTACAGCATACAGCTATAAATGTGTGCGAATGAGAGGGTCTAAAAGATGACAGGGTCTAAAAGAAGAGGGTCAGAACATACCATCCTGCTCCCTGAAGTGTCATATTCTTCCAGGGCAGTTCAGAGGTAAGGCACAACCAGCACATTGCCAGTTTATGAAGAATCAGCTGGCTGCCTTGAACAGTGGCACACAGAAGCCATTTGCTGGGCAGCGTTCCCCAGCACTGTATGTGTACAATACTTCCCTTGTTGTACTTTGTTCTTCCCACCTCGCTCCTCACTGCACATGAGGTATGTGCCTGATGGAGAGTTCAGCGCTTTGCATGCAGACACACTCATGTGCAGCTGTGTGACACAGAACACAAGTGGAAGCACAAACCTCTGTGCAATATCAGTGCCACAGGGAAAATGCCCTGCTTGGCAGCATGTAGCTGCCTCAGATCTCCTGTTCATTACCTGTGTTTTGCCTCGGGAAAAAAGTCTGTTTGGACACACCCTGAGCTCTCCTGTTTAGCAGAAGTAACCTGGAAACCATTTCCTTTTTCCCTATTCAGAAGTGACATTTTCTACCCCTCATACGCTCCACTGCAAAATGGGAAAATAGATTCTGCTTGTTATTAACAAGAACAGATCAGAACAGTGGAGGCTGAAAGAGACCTCTGTTATGACCAGCCCCCACAACTGGCCTCAGCAAAGCACCCTGGCACCTCCTCAAATGGACAAATGTTTTAAGTCATTAATCATTTAATAAGTCCAGTCTCTCACAACCTCTGAAGAGCTAGTCCAGTGTCCCCTGCTCAGAGCAAAGACAACTGAGGCAGGCTTCTCAGGGCCATGTCCTGTGCAGTCTTGAACTTCTCCAGAGATGGAATCTCCTTCCTCTATAGGCAATGAGTTCAGTGTTTGAGCACCTTCACGCAAAAGTTTGTTCTTGTCCTGTCACTGAACACCACTGAAAAGAGTCTGCCTCCTTCTTCTTTACATCCTGTCAGATATTTCATAGAAACACAGATCTGGGGCCTCCCCAGACACTGTGCCCCCAGGCCCAGGAGCCCCATTTCAGCTCAGTCCATGCTTCAGATCCTGCTTGAGCTGTGTGAGATGCAGTGAGTCTGTCTTTAGCTCAGCACAGTTGCTCCTGTCATGGACACCTGTGCACTGGTTTTCCAGCTGAACCTTAGACCTGATTCATCACCTTGAACCTGACTGATAATCTGGACTTCATAACCTTTCATTTCTAAGTGGACTGCAGGCAAACACAAGTGATATAGTGACATTATAAAGCACTTGCAACAAAACATTAAGTTTGGTTGATTTTTTGGGGGTTGAGTGGGGGTGATGGCAGGGAGAAGGACACAGGAAGATGTTTTTAAAGGAGAAGGACCAAGCCCCATCCAAAGGCCAGAGCATCACACTAGATCTTTTGTATCCTACTATGTGCCCTTAGGATACTAGTTAACAAACAGTATCACTTCTACTTCAGGAACTACATAATAGTCAGAGCAGCGCCCAAAAAAGCTATGCCTGCTTCACTAGGCTTTTCTGATTCTGGAAGCACTGGGTGATTTATGCCAGCCACCTCAATTCTCAGAACCATTATTCTGAAAACAGTGATGAACAATTACTACTGAATAGTAAATTTAGAAATTCTTGTGATAGCTTTATTGTATATGTCTTTGCTGACCATGTTCCATTTGAGGTCCTGCCAATTTGTTTCACCTGTTTTTACACTGGAAACTGCACTGAGGTCACACCCTGAGGGCCCATGACATGTTCCAGAACAGCCATCTGTACTGTGACAGGACAAGGTTCCCTTCCTTACACTGACAGCTGAGTTCAGCCAAAATGCAGAGCAGCATGTACCTCCATGGTGCTACTTCATATTTACTCTCCTAAAGCCAGCACAAACTACCTACAGCTGTGAGGCTCTGCCAAACTCCTGTCAGGAGCACCTGAAGGATGCATTGGGAAATTCCATGTGCAGAATAACTGAAAAATCTATCAGGCTACAGAGTTCTCTGGAGGTTTCTGAAACTGTGGATTTGCTAGAACATCCAGAGAATGTAAAGACAGAAAATTCTTTACATATGGGGTTGCTGAAAAGCTCAGTTTAATACTATGAGAAAGGTAGCCCTGAAACCAGCAATAACCACACACACTAAACAATAACAGAGAAATGGCAACTTTTCTTTCAATCTAAAACACACTCATATTTGACCTGTATCAGCACATTGCAAATACTCTGTTATTTCAGGTGTTTCGTTGAAGGACAGATGCACTTAAGCAGGACTAAATACAGTAGTGTAAGAGACAGAAAGCATGTATAACTATTACTCATCAAAGCCTTGGTGGGACTTCCAGTAATATGATGACATTTGGTGTACATTGATTCCATACAAAAACATGGATCTAGACCTCTGGTTCAGCACCTAGAAAATGTCTCTGTTCTCTCTCTATAAAGCCTTCCAAGTAAGAGAAAGCAATTTTGCAAAATCCTCTAAATCTAGAGAATCCTAGCCTACATCTATTTTCCCATTCATGTTTTTGTACCAGTACAAAGATACTGAATTTGTCCTCTCTATCATGCAATATCTTTCTTTAAAATCTAAATAAATTCTACATAGTGTCTTACAAAAAAAAAAAAAAAAAAAAAAAAAAAAAAAAAAAATCCACCTGCCAAAAATGAAAAAATGAGCAAAAACAAAATGTGAAATGGAATTTAAAAAACACAATGTATTATTAACAAACAAACAAAACAAAACAAAAACAACTTAGGCAAAACAACGACAAAAGAACCAGGGTGGATTATATGCTGTCTCTGATACTGTGAAAAGTAACATAATAGAACTAATTAAGAATCACCTAAACAAGGGAGCTCATTTTTACACTTTTAAGTGACCTGGCAACTTTTTGTTTCAATTGAGCAGCCAAGTTGGTATCCTAAAATTGCATATAGGGACACTTGAATGTCCATTTGAGTAAAGCAATACTGAAATTGGGAAGTACAAAAATAAGAACTTTTTTCTATGACTGAGAACCATTAAAGAGCCATCTAATATTGTATTTCCCAGACTTTCCTCCATTTGTTAATGTGGTATCATATTTTGGCAGCCTTAGTGAAGTCAGTAGTGAGGCTGCCTACTCAGCAAAGAGATAAAAAAGGTTTTCTTTCTCCTTTATATCTCGAAGAGGTCATACCCCAAAGTCTGTATCAAGAGAAATACATCTTTTACTGCCTGCCCTATGGTGAGTTCATGCTCACAAACCATTTTCTCTGATAACCAGTTACCATCTACCACCTGCTCCACAGTTCCCACCCTGTCCATTACTTCCACGGACAACTGGGCATGCCAGGTGACTGCCCCCTGCCAAGTAATTCCCAGCAGTAGGAAATCACATGGCAGCAACAGGCTGGACTTGCTGTTCTGCATCTCGTTTGCCATCTCATCTGGCTCCATACCAAGTCACAGAACCTTTGCCTAGTTTTTGCACTAGTAAATGAAATGGTCAGAGACTATTCTCAGGACCTGATGCCAACTGGCTCTTCACAATTCAGCCTCCTTTCAAAAGTGATGACAATACAGCTGAACTTCCCTACAGCTTCCTTTCAAACAAACAGGAACACATCCAAATTGTCAATCAGTAACAAGCTCTGACCGAGGCTAGACCCTAAATCACGCCCAAGCACTGAAGCAGTGGTAGCTGACCCAGGTCAAAACCATCTAAGGGACATTTTAGTAACTGCTTGTCAGTTTGTGGGCCCTTCCTTAGCTTGATTTACTTTATATATATAGATTTTGACTGCTGGAAGCAATTCTGTAGCAAAGAACAACTTTGAAAAGAATGATCCAAGCAAAAAAAAAAAAAAAAAAAAAAAGTTTCAGGTGATTGAGATCAGAATGTTGGGACTGATGTCCTTTCTGTAAAACATAGCTTCTATGTGTTTGGAAGCTCCGGTTTTATTCTATGTTTCCATTTCAGTTAGGGTTTTTGTGGGTTTTTTTAAGATGGTCATTACTTTTTTTTTTTCCTTTAAAATACACCTTACTGCAAAGAGACTCTAATTTTACCTGGAGACTGTATATAATATCAGTAACTCCTTTGACAAGACAGCTTGCAAATCTAAGGCTGCTGCTATATACCACAGAGATGAAGGAAAATAAAATAAGATTCTGACAGAAGGAAAGAACTCTCACATACCCATGAAATCAGAGTAGCAGGATTATGTTTAGAGATTCAAAAGAACTGAACAGTCTTCATTTTGTGATGGATAAATTAGTTTCTGTTTTAAACCTAATCCAGATATACTCTTTTTTTACTACAGCTGCCACTCCATCATTACTTCCCAATCAGCCATCAATCCTGCCACTTCTTTTACACATCCTTGTCAATTTTCAGACCATTCAATAGAAATTCACAAAGCAGCACACCAACTTCAACGACTGAAAAATATCCCTTCCAGGCATCTTTACTCACAAAATCTTGTCACAATAAGATATTTATGGAGCTTTATTCCTTTGAAGTCATTCCCTATTTATTACCTATGTTTTGGAATACATTATTATTGACCATCAGGCTGTTTATATTCAATTTTGAGTAACTCTCTTGAAGCAAATGGCTCATGTGAATTGTTGATGCCTGATAGATAATTAAAATCTAATTTTACAAAATTTAATTGTCAGCTGCTTCTCAAATACACTTTTTTTTCCTGCTTATGGCATGACATTTTCAGAGAATCACTACAACAGATTCTGTTACAGAGATTCATTTCTTTCTCCATTATGATTCTTTTCTCATATTCAAAGAACCAAACTGAAGCAAACTCTGCTTATCCCAGTCCCTGTGAAATCGCAGGGTGCTCTGAGCAAGTTTGTCAGAATCACATCCTCACAGGTTATGAATAGCATCCCTGCTGAGTACTGTTTTTAAAGGAACAAAATACTTGGGCAAGACACCAAAGGTAACAGAATACCACACAAGCAACTCTGACTGGGGGCTACACATCTGCTGGGATGTTATGCTTAGAAATCACTGAGCTGTGCTTGGAGATAGAGGACTTTTTCTCTCTTTTTCCTGTACAAACCCAGGCAGACATTTGTTTCTCATCTCTCTTTGAAAAGTCTTCCAATTATCCTGTGGTTCTCTTCATCAAAACAAGTTTCCTTTTTTTTGAGAAAACAAACTGAAATTCCAGATCACAGAAACTCTCTGCTTACAGGTACTGCTGGTAAAAGTGTTGCTGATAGACTTAGTATTGGAAATTCCAAAAGACACAGGAAGGAGCTGGTCTTGTGAGGGCCCTATTAAATCCTCCCCTGCTGCCCTCTGGTGCCGGGAGCAAGTAAATTACTGTAACTCCCAAGAGTTCCACTTACTGCACTGAGCAGCTACAGCAGCCTCTCATCTCACTCTGCTTAACCTTGCTCCCTCCATTACCAGCTGTTTGAAATGAGGCTCTAACTCTGAGGAAAAATGAAAATATGAGGTGCAATTATTATGTGCTTGGGAGACAGCATGATGGAGGAGACTTAAGCTTTCTCCTTCAAGCCAGAACAACCAAGTGTCGATCTCCAGTGATTCATAGGCATGCAGCATGGGCAACAAAGAGAAACTAGAAATCCATGAACACCCACATAGTTATGACCTCACTGGAATCACAAAGACCAGTCAGGATAGCTCACATGCCTGGAGTGCAGCAATGGATTAAAGACAACTCTAAAGGTGAGGAAGAAGGGTTTGGCTCTACACAAAAGAGCAGTAATTGCATTTGGTGCTGTCCTGTGACAGGTGATGGGCCAGCTGTGAGCTACAGCAACAATCAGAGGACAGAGGAGCACCCTCTGAAGTGTCTCCTACTGATCAACTGATGCACAAGAGGAAATAGATTAAGCATTTTTCAGACAGCTAGCAGTCACATGATTTCTGCAATGAATTAAAGACAATTTTTGCCACAGGTGATTAATAAGTCAGCTGTAGCAATTACTTTGATGGACCTCTTGCAAACAAGGAATCAGTGGTCAGAGGTTTGATGGTCACTGGTAGCACTGACTGTGAGATGGTGAAGTTTATGGTCCCTGAGAGAAGGGATCAAGAAGAGTACCGGGCGAGGAAGTTCTGAAAGCATCCAAAAACGTAATGTTACTGTTGGATATGGCTGCCTTGCCTGTTGGAAATGCTGCAAACCACCACTCTTTATGAGACTTGTTTCCAGTTTCTTGCAACCTCATTACATTTTAAGCATTGCAGATTTTCCACACCAAGTATCTGTCCTAAGTTACCAACACTGTTAATATTTTGGGAAATTTAAGCAAATTATTCAGCTCTTTTCATGATGACAATATTCTTGTTTGCTCATAGTAAATTATTCTAGCAATTGTTCTCTTGAGACATTCCAATATGTCTGTGTTCCAGAACATTTTTGTGTTTATATACAATGTATATCTCATACTTTCCTAACTCATCAAAAGGATGACATAACCTTTTAGAAATTTTCCATTCCTATATATTACCAGGTAATTATTCATTGGAGCTTACCAGTTTGAATTGCTGAAAATTCAGTATTTATAAATTACCTCACCCTCTCCCACTGCCAGCTATCAATCTGCACGTTTTCTCCAGCTGACAGATTATGTTCCAGCTCCAGGGCCAGAAGGCAAAACCAACTAGTCCTGCAATTGTTGCTCCACGAGGATCTGGATAAAGCTGAAGCCAGGCATTAGAACCAGAAACCTTCCTTCAGGTGCTCACAGTGATACAGTTGCTGTTTCCTAGCACAGAGTGATCCTCCACTGTGCTCAGTCCAGATGCAAAAATGACAAGCTAAAGCTTGGAAACAAGGAAAGGAACAGAACAAACCAAGGAAACTGACAGATTTGCATGAGGGGGTGGAGGAACCAGGGGAAAAGTAAAAATTTCACAGTAAATAGAAGTTGCAGCTAAGAAATGGGGATAATATATCTGAAGCAGAATGAGAACAAAATTAACTAGAAAATTCTTGAAATCTAGAGAGGATACTGGACACTCATGAAGAGCTGGAAGGATGCAGGGAAGGAAGGAATGGTGGGAGACAAGGACAAGACAGGGACTTAGAAATCAGAAGACAGCAAAACAACTACTACTATCAGACATAAAAGGAAAAGAGAAAATTAAAAAGAGAAAAAGAAAGAAAAGGAGAAAGAGAAAATTAAAAAGAAAAGAGAAAGAAAAGAGAAAGAGACAGGATCGAGACTGAGTGAAAGAATCTGGAGAATGTGAGACTTCGTGAGTTATAGAAGAAAGACTTGAAATAAGTGGTTGTGGTTAAATGGCAGGAGAAGGGGCTTAAAGAAAGAAAGGTTTACGAGAAAGAAGAGATACTGGATTTTCATCCTAGAAAAGCGAGGCAAGCTGGTATTGGTGATCAAGGGGACTGGGACAGCATCTTAACAGATCTTTTGCAGTGTGGGTTTGTTTGTTGGTTTGAAGTGTTCTTTGTGGTTTTTTTTTTTTTCCTTTTACAGGGGTGGGGGAGTCAAAGTTGGAGTTGCTTGGGGGTTTTTAATAGCAGCTTTTGTAGTGAAATTTCCAGCTATCCTTCTGATGTCTATGCAGCTTGAACACACAGAGGTGTATAAAGAACTAATCTGTGCTTAAACAGGGCAGGCAAAGGTTGCAAGTGTAAGCAGAAAAGTGTAATTACATTCCTGTGGTCCCACAGCAGGTTAGTGTCAAAATAAGGAACAGAATTCAGATTCTTCCTCCCAGCTCCAGTTCCCCAGATCCTGTTGTCTTCTTCCATTTCCATGCAGTGTATGAACCAGATTGACAAGACAGGCACCACTACAGCAAAATACAGACCCATGAAGGGAGACATAGACTCCTCTGGCTGCAGTCTGAACTGAAGGACAAAAGACATCTCTGGTTCATGTGCCATGGTTTTCACAGGTTCTGTATCTGAACTAAAAGTCTATGCTTAGAAGAAGAAAATGGTGGCTTGACAACACCACCCTAAAGCAGCTGTAAGAACTGAGCTGCCTTGCATCTGCCCAGCTTGGAGCAGTAGCAGAGCAATCTACACCTATCCAGAGAGACACGTCCCCAAAAAACACTGTGTTTCTTGCCATTGCATGTCTGCATTGCAACGAAGGTTTGTAAAGCCCAGGGTCCAGTATATCGATCATATTTTCCTCCTATTTCATTTGTCTCACAACAAACCACTAAACCTCAGCTAATTGGGTGTTTGCTACATAGCTACAGCAAACAAATTCATTTTTAGTTCACAATATCAGAAAGGTCTACAAGCATTAGCTAGGCTTTACTTGTTAACAACAAATTAATGAAAGTTTAATTAATTAATGAATGAACAACATGTTCATTATTATTAACATTTTTTTTTTTAATATCTGAAAAATTACATCTAGCTACTGTTGGCTTCTCTTTCCTGCTAGGAAACAATTCCTCTACTTTGTTTTTGGCTTCCCAAAAAGGATTACAGTTGATAGCAATCAATATTAAAGAAGAAATCAGCAGCCGTTGCTACAAATAAAACCAACACAGATTAAAAATCTTGTGTGTCTCTGTGGATATATGCAGGAATAACTTTCAATCAAATAGCTGCAGTTTGGAGGACTAAAAGCAAAAGTAACTGATAGAAAATGTATGCATTGCTGGAACACCTTCCAAATCCTGGATGCTTGCAAGCTTCTGCTGCCATCAACAATAATTTCTAACTTGTTGTGGAATTTATTATAATTTTTTTTCTCCAAAAGCTCCAAATCAAGAATGCAAACTGCAATTACCTCTTTATATTAATGGACAAATACATTCACATGTCTATATTCACCCTAATGTTCACTGGAGAACTCAAGATTTGACTCTAAACCAACACATCTGCTAGCTTTTATCTTTTCTACATATTTTCAGTCAAGTCTCCATGCTTTTTGAAACAACAGAGAATCCACAAAGAGAGAACTTTGGCTTTGGTCCTGCCCTAGAGACTACCTACCAAAACATTATGCTTTCTTTCTTTCTTACATTTTCTATTAAGTCGTATTTTAATTCTCTGATATCTCACACTGTTCATTATTAAAGAACAAGAAATTTCACATGGCATCTATTAAAATAGATTTTAAGAATGGAAAGGTTGGAGTTTCTGCAGTACATATGCAGAAGTACAGAAATAAATTATCAAAGCACAGAAATCAGTCATTACATTTTTTACTATGTTGTGAAACAAAAATGTTTCTTTGTCTTTAGAGAGATACTTTCCCTTATTCTACGCACAATGAAGCAAAGATCACAATCCAGACAAATCCATATTTCAATTTAAGCTGAGTAGAACTCCCTTAAGCAGGAGGTTCCATTGGTTATAATGGCTGCATTGAAATGGAAAGGGCTGTAAATCCATGAAATTAGAGGAAATAACTCACAAGCAAACAGAAAATTAACATTACGACTACCTGACAATGACATTTAAAATGCATGAAACCTTCAATTGCCAGAGAAGAAGAAAAATTATTTGTTACAGAAAAATTCTAATGCAGACCACTTTCGGTTGTTTTCTTTTTTTTTTTTTTTTTTAATTAACATTTCAATAGCTTCTTCACAGATTCTAAATTTCAATTCTGTAAGATTTACTGTAATTTATAAGCATGTTTCCATGGGTTGCCCAAGTCATGGCATATTTGCAAAGTGTATAGTATTTTGGCTTTGCTTCAAACTTGTTTTTCCTCTGACTTGCACCTCCTCACCTATCCTCCAAATTCTCCCATTCTGTGCTGAAAATCCTGGCCTGAAAATCAGCATTCACCTGCTCAAAACAACTCAGCAGCCTATTTGAAATACATAAATTCTGCCAATTATGATGACACATATAATGACTGTGCAAGACAGTTCTCCCTGCTTCAGTATAAGGATGTATTTCTGACTTTTTGTCCACTCCACCCCTACTATGGTGTCAAGTCTTACTTCATGTTTTCATTCTGGCTCAGTGCCCCCATTCTGTGCCACTGGGAAACATCCATCTGCTTCAGCTTCATGAAAACCATTATTGTGTAACAAGAGACCCTAAACATGACACCATCTCTTCTGGAGTCTCCAGCACCCTTTCATTGATACCAAGAGCAAAACCAGAAAGGGCTAAACACTTAAGCCAAAGAAAGGAGTGGAGAGTAGTATGGGAGCAACAGAATCATAGTTCCACATAGCGGGCCAGAGGGAAGAACCACAATAAGGAGAAAGTGACTAGTGATGACAGGGATGAAGAAGTCCATTAACTGGCTTAATATCAAAGAACACAAACTATAAAATTGCCACCAAACATCACTGTAATCTGAGGATGCTTCAAAAAAGCAAGACAAAAGAATTTTACAGCAGTATAACCTATTAGAGAGAAGGGGGAACCAGAGATGAGAACCTAAAAGAAAGTAGAGTCTGAATGGACAAGAATAACAAAAACTTTGGAGTAAAACCAATCTTAAGGACAAGTTATAAGGAGAATTACAGAAAGATCACGCTCTAGTCCAAGAAACCAAGCTCTACTTAATGGCAGTAACCAGAGACAAAAAAGAAGGGGAAAGTTTCAGGGAGATGAGGGGAAACATGACTAAGGCTCAGATTTTTTCCATGCCCTTTTAAAATTAGCAGTTATCTGGGAAAGCAGCAGAAGGTGGAACAAACCACGTGTTTAACCTCTACTAACATGCTTGAAATTCAGTTCCTGTAAAGAAAACATTTTAATATATTTAATACTACATCACTTAAAGGACTCATTTGCAGTTCCTAAAAATACCCTATCATCATACAGCTGAAAATTTTCTGCCTTTTTTGACAACTGAAATACATCTCTTCTGCTTCATACAAGATCAAAGAAGAAACTGGTGTTCCTACTAGGGTATATTCCTAAAAGTGAAAATCAGGGGCATTCATTGAATTTTAAGTCTTAAAGAGGAAATAGGAGAGCTGTTTTTAAAATCTCTTCTGAGAAGTCATTCTTAGTCAACAGTTTCTCCTTTTACTGCTGCTTTGTTATCTCTGTCAGCCTGGCTAATACTGCTGTAATGCAATTTTCTGCTTACTTAATGGCACTGTATCTTGCATCTATATAATGGCAGCTGGAGTAATTTTGAAGATTAATTAGATACAATGAAAAATTATGCTTAGATTTAAAAGCCAGGTAGAGTCTCTCACTTTCCAGTACTCCAAAGAGCATGACTGAACAAGAAGGAGACGTGGCTAGATCCCCAGTCTCAGTGTGCCTGCTAGTCCCTAGTAGGAGTTAGCATTGGAAGAACTACTGGTCTTTGTAAAAACTCGTGGGAAACATCATCTGTAAAGTTAGATGCCTCCAACACACTTAAGCACACTTCCTATATGAATATTTATTTAAGTACAATGTATCAAAGCCTCTGAACTCTTGTTACCACTAATTTCACATTTCCCTCCTAGCAGAGAGAGAAAAAAAAGGTACCACTTGGTTCCTATTTTGCCTAGAAAACACCAAATATTTTAGTTTCTTCTCAGCTTCACAATCATCAAGCTATACTTCAGCACTCCTTGCAACTTTCAACTTTTGACTGCCATATTGTTTGCCCCCAAACCAAGTTGTAGAAAAAAACAGTTCATCAGTAAGAATCTAAGATCTTCAAATAATTAATGTAGAAGTAAATAGCAATACTAACCTCTTTCATTTTTTCCAGTTCATTCTGTAGTGCTTGTTTGGCAATTTCAACTTCTATAAGCTGCTGTCTTAATTTTTCATTTTCATCTTCTGTTATAGTACGTTTTTCTTCCACATTTTCTAACTCGTGATGAAGTCTCACCGATACATCTTTTGCAACCTAAATGAAATAGTATATCAAAAGAAAGGTTAAAAAAAAAAAATTACTGCCGTAGTGCTTAGTGCCTAAGCAAACATTTAGAGGTTAATTCTGGGTGTTTTGATGGAAGAGGTATGTAAGGAACCAGGTAGACAAGAACATACACAGACAGAATTCTAAATAATCCCAAATTCAAGCCAACTCCTTCCAATAAATGGTACATTATCCCTGCGGACTTCACTGGAAACCACATCAGACATTAAACCCCAGCTCCTTCTTAGGTTCTGTCTCATCAACAGTTAAACAGGAATTTCACTATTCCTGGAGACAATGCATCATCTATCTTCTCTCAGCCATAGCTAGCTTATACTTTTCAATGCACTAAAACACACGCCCTTCAAATACTTGGCATGCAACATCATCTAAAAGCAGGGCCCATCTTCTCCAGGCCTTCCCTACCTGTGTCTACCTGTGACCACACATGGATACATGTTTATTTTGACTCTGCTAGATTCTCTCTCCTTGGTGGACAATTAATGAAAATATTTTATTAGCTCATTTGAAGATTAAAATACAAACAAACAATATTATTACTGATGTTGGGTTCACACAAATGATGCCTGATATTTTCAATTAAAATGTACACTAAGTTTTTTTTGGTTGTTTGGGGGGTTCTTTATGCATTTTCACACTAATAGAGTTAAAAGGCATATGAAAAGATCTAATTCCTCTTCCTCAGGAAAAGTAATGAGAATCTTGCCCTGCAAGCCACTTGCACTATATTTTGTGAAACCACCAGAAATTATAATCACACATCTAAAATATTTAAATATAAACTAATCACTGTGTTGATGGTGATTTAGACACACAGACACATAGTTTGAAAAGCCTCATTTCCTGCTTTTTTTAGAACACTGGAAAGCATAATTAATCCAACTTAGCATTAGCTAGGGCAGTTCAGCGAGCTGTCCTTCATGGCTTTCACTCAAACCATCTTTACATTAGTATGTCAGAAGTTCTTTGACATACTAAAACTCTAGAGAAAAAATAATAATGGTAAGCAAGCATCTAGAAAGATCCAATGTATCAGAAATCAGCAGCAGCTAGTGACTCAGCCTCCCTTGACAAGAAACCCAGTGTGTGTGAATTACAGATACAACACTGCAGTGTAGCACAAGATCATTCAATAACCTCCCCCACTGCACATGCACTCAAGACACATAATGCCCAACAGAAAGAGTGAGTGGAGGGGAATTTCAATTATAACCATAGTCCAAAGAGACTGCAGAATGAGCTGAGAAACACACCACAGGGCTTTAGATTGATGTCTTTTCCTACACTTAGTATTAAACTACTCATCTTGTTGTCCAACCAAAGTAAATGGAAAATCATGGGGGATACTTAAAACAGCACCCTAATGGAACCTATAGTCAATAGATACAGTCTGGATCAGTAAATAAAAACAATTCATAATATAATTACTGGTAGCTAATCTTTTGACACAAAAATTGATGGAATAGCCATTAATGCAGGAAAAAATACAGAGCATTCTAGATAACATGGGAAAGGGACTCACTTATGCAAGATACATTTTAATCCAGTCATATGCAAGATACGTTTTAGCACAGCTATCTGCAAGACTGTATCTCTGAAGGATCAAGTTCCCTAGTAATTGCAATATGAACAATGCAAAATGGTCTTTCTTCAGAAGAGGACTTGAAAACACTACAGAAAACCACACGAGTTATAATTATGGTTAGCCAGCACCCAGAACTCTATTAGGAAGAAATTTGGCATTAGACATTCATCCCTATTCCAAAGCAGAACACATTCATGAAGGGTGAGAACACTGCTCCTTTCCAATGAGTCAGTCACACTGGGAAACACATGGGACAAATACTAATTAAAGCAAGCTCTTTGTCCAGCTAAATCCAAGGCCTTAGCTTCTATCTCCTGTATTGGCAGACAAGCACCTCAGCAGAGGTGCCCTTAACAATTCCCTCCCCAGTCTGCATGTGCATGACTTACTAATAAAAGTAACACCGAGCCAACAAAGAAGCCAACTCTATAAACTGGAATCACTATTCATTTGGGATATGAAGGTCCACCTTCAAATTCTACCTGCAAACGTGTGTGTCTCAACTGATCACCTAAGCATCATTCTGCGTGTGCAAAATGCCCCTTGTTTCAAACAGAAATCCCCATGAGAAGGGGGTGATTTTGCTTCTGATCAGGAAGACTCTATTGTGCCAAGAACCACATGGGCAGCTGTATTTATAGAGCTGTCACAGCCACAACAGAAAATGTGGGTTTTGAATACGCACAGAAAAGGAATATCAAATAGAAATGTTAATAATAGTGATGACAAGCTTGAAAACTTTCAGAAAAGATGATCCAAACCAGGCCTGAGAATAACATACTCTCAATCCATCACATTTATCAGAAAGAAGTTAAAAAATAACCTTGTTCGTAATCGTTAATTAAATTCACATTTTAAACTGCAGCCCACAGAGCCATTGTGCCATAGGTAATCCTAGGCAGAAATGTGGCCAATAAGTTCACATTTGTTATACAGAAGTCTGCACTTCCATGAGAAAAGGTCAGTTGTCTGGGAGACTAGTCAAAACTGGAAACTGGAAGATGTTTAGGTGTCCTGATTCAGCAGGAGTCCTTCAATATCTAGTGAATGGAAGCAGAAATTAAACTTTGAACTGTGTCAAGAAAGGTTGTTTTCTCTGTAATTGGACCAATTTAGAATGGAGATGATGGCTATTTTACCAAAGACAGTCTTTAAACAAGGACTGAAACTTTTCCTTAGCAAGAGGCTGTGGTTCATTCAGATCTTATGGATGAAATGCAGTTGATGACACACTGAAATTTGATGGGTCTTGTCTACGGTTTCAGGTGGATGTGAAAAACCCTGGATTGATTGAATATGACAGCAGTTTTTTTACTGACAGAAACAGAGTAAGGATTTAGTGTTGTGACTGCAAGTATTCAATCTGCTTACCAATAAGCATCTAAAATCTTTCATTAAAGAATAACAAAATCCTGTCAAAGTCAATGGGGCTGTTTGGTGAGGTTGGTTTAATTTTGCAGTGGAAGGGTACGTTTTGCATTCATCATAAAGAGTCCAAAACCTTTCGCGTCTAATTTGCTTTTGAGTAACTGCTTGCACATTACCTTTACAAAAAAATGATAGGACTGAAGCTGAAAATAGCCTATCTACATACAGCAAGGGCTCCTATTACCAAGAAGAGCTTGGCCATTGCTATTCCACAAGCTGTACTGGGTGCACAGTGGAATGGATGGAAATGCCTGAGTCATGAGGACCAAGAGCACAGTGTTGTGTCTCCATCTGAGAGGCTCCCTTCCCCTTGACACCTGCTCATGTCTGTACCTTGAGGTCCTGCTCCATGCTGCGTATGAGCTCGTTGTCGATCTCGCCAGTCTGGGCGTAGCGCAGCCTCTTGCGCTCAGCCTTGCGCAGCCGGTACTGAAGGATCCGGCAGTTCTTGTTGGCTCGCTCCAGTTCATGGCGCATTTCTTGAAGCTGACAAGCATCCTCCTCAAAGAAACTGTCCCTCATCTCGTCCATCTCTGTCCTCAGCTCATCTATTTCGTTCTGGCACAGGGGCAAGAAGGGGACAGGAATGCAACAGGTGGGTCAAAAGCACAAATGTCAGCACGCACAGGGGAAAGCAGCCAAAGTGGAGCTCTGCCCCGCAGGGAGGGCAGGTAAATACAATCCAGCTCATTATAAGCCCCGCAACGAAGCAGGGAAGAGGCACTGCCCGCACATCCCACAACAGAGCCATCTTAACGCTGCTTCCAGCGCTCCTGCGGCAAGAGAGGGAGGCCGGGAAGGTCCTCCCGTCGGGAGGCAGCCCGGTCCCCGCCCGGCCCTGGTTCTCCCCCACCCCCGCCGCCGCCCCGGCCCCTCACCTTGAGGCTCTCGTTCTCCTCCCGCAGTTTCTCCATCTCTTCCTGCATCTCCTCCTGCAGGTGGGGGCTCAGGGCGATTTCGGGGCCGCAGCTCCTGCCGTCGCCTTCTGCCTCGCCCTGCCGCAGCTCCTCCGCCCCGGCCGCCGCCATGGCAGCGGGCGAGGAGGAGGAGGCGGCTGGGGGAGGCTCGGCCGGGGCGGCGGCCGCGGAGGCGGCGGAGGCAGCGCTGCCGCTGCTGCTGCTGTGGTTGGTGCCCTTGGTTTGCATCTGGGCGGCCGCCGCCAGCCCTTTCCTGAGGTGGAACTGGATGAGCTCACTTTGCAGACATCCCTCCTTCCAGTACCCGCCGCCGCCCGCCGCCGCACCGCGGCCCTTCCCCGCGCCCGAGGAAGATGGAGGCGCCGGGGCCGCCTCCCCCGCGCCCTTCAGCGGGGACCGCCCCGCTTTCCCCCGCCACTGCTTGGGCGGCGGCGCCGCCGCCCCCTCCCGCTCGCCCCCGCTGCCCCCTGCAGGGGGCGCCTCCTCAGCGGCGCCCGGCGGCGGCAGCGGCTCCTCGGCGGCGGCGGCGGCAGCGGCTCCTCCTCTCCCGGCGGCGGCGCTGGGCGGCGGTTCAGCACCGGCACCGGGCTGGACAGCTCCCCGCGCCGGCTTCTCGGCGGCGCGGCCGCGGGCGGCTCGGGGGGCCTGGCCGGGCGGCGGCCGCGCCGGGGTGGCTTTGGCGGCGGCGGGCGCGGCTTTGGCGGCGTTGGGCGGCGGGCGCGGGGCGGTGTCGCGGGCCCGGGCCGGCGAGGATGCTCGCGGCTGCTTCCGGCCGCTGCTGCCCTCGGGATGCAGGCGCGGCTCGGCGGCGGCGCCCCCTGCAGGCGGCTGGCTCATGGCGGCGGCTATCTCGGGGACGCGTCCATCACCGGCGGTGTCCTCCGCCTCCTCCGCCGCCGCCGCCCCGAGAGCTGGGGGAGGAGAACCAGAGAAGCGGTCGGGGTGGGGACAGGGAGGACGGGGAGACGGGCTTTCCGGCCACGGCGGCGACCAGCCTGCCCGCTCCCCGCCGTCGCGGCGCCCCGCCGGCCCCCATCCCTGACCCGCGCCCACCTGCAGGCGGAGCGGTCCCCCGGAGCGGCCGGGGAGAATCCAGTTGAGGCCGCAGCCCAGAGCCAACCGGAGCGGCTCATGGAAGGGTCCGAATGGCTCGGCTGAGGCTGAGACCTGTTCCCACTCCGCCCGCACCTAGGGGCGTTTCCCCAGCCCCGATGCCGAGCCTTCCCCCGCCGGACCTCCCCACCAGTGATGAATTTTCTCCCACACGCAAACTTCCCTCTCCCTTGTCCTCACCACTAAGCCTGGGTTGCTAATGCACCTGTCTGCCTGCTAAAAGGCCTCGTCCCAGTGTCTATATCACAGCCGGGTGGAGGAAAGCTACCATACAAAGGGCTGCACACGTGGAAGCAACTATAGATTTCCCTTCGGCTTTGACAGCGACTCTTCCGGGGCAAGGTGACTCGGGATTCGAGGGTCATAAAGGAAAGGGGTTTTGCAGTCAGCTTCTAAACACACATTTGCCCCAGTTTGTTATCCAGAGGTGCTGTCAAGACGTAAGACCGATTCATATTTGTTATCAGTTATGCATATTGATAGGTTATAGAGGACTCAGACATAATCACTCCAGCAGATTTTCAAAACAGGGGAAGCAAGGAATTACACCCTCACCCAGAACAAAATGTTATGTGGCATTCTCTGAAGGATGCTCACTTGACAATTTGCCCCTATAATGACACAACCAGAGTTTTCATGACAACAACAGATTATGAAAAAGACTGTTAAAAGCCATATCATGCTGCTAATGTCCCCAGTATATTCTGAAAATAATAGTCTATGATCCACAAAATGTTATCACACAGCCTTTTTTCAACTCTCCTTAGGGAGAAAACATGGGCAACAGCAGAAATGACAGAATTCCTAACATGGCCTGCCCATTCCCTCCTAGAACATGGCTTAATCATTCCCTGCTAGAGCAGGGAATAAAGAAAGAAACACCACTGGCAAAATCAATGTAGAGACTGTAACGTGCCCTGACAATTGGTTTACTCCCTCTCATACTAGACAATGAGGCTGTGTTTGCTCTGCTGTCACTGGCAGGAGGACATCAAATGCACTGTCATTAATAACCTGATTTAAACCAATATTCTGGCAATTAATGCTCAAAATCACACAATTTGGCAGACACTTTCCAAGCATTAATTAGTAAAAAGAAAGCACGGGCATATAGAGCTATAAAACTTGTATGACAAGACTTTATAAGAGATTTCCTTGCATTTCTATTAGCCACCACAAATAGAATTCCCACCCTATCGTTGTTTGGAGCTATACAGGTATGAAATATAAAAGAGGTAATTCAAATTAATAATCAGGAACCCTATGTTGAATCTTTTAGGGAACTTTCACTGCAACTAAGACATCATACTCAACTGTGACCTGCCAGAACACAACTCCCTACCCTGCATGCCCCAAAATCCAAGATCTGCTACTGCCTGGGGTTAAGCTGGCTGATTATATATATATATATATATATATATATATATACATTTTTAACTGACACAACGAAAGCCCTGTTTGAGACCAAGTCCGAAATCTGTCCTCACAAAACTCCACAGCTCGACCTTCTCCCTAGAGGCAAACCCACGTGGCGCCGGGACGCGGCGTCTCCGCAGGTTTTCCTGTCGGGAACAGCAGTCCAGGCGGAAAAAGGGTAAATAAATGGAAGCAATAAAAGGGACAAGTCCGGGGGCTCCACGGGCCAGCGCGGGACTCTCCCGTGCCCCGAACTTCGGGCAGGGCATCCCCCTGGCCCTGGCCCTTTCGTCCTACCGGGCGCCCACCTCTGCCCCGCCGAGAATTCGCAAAGGCGGCTTAAGCTTTGGGAGTGCTTCTGCCTTTTGTCCTGGTTTAAAGGAGCGGAGGGGATTTTTGAAGGTCCCCCTCTCATACCTGACGGGTTTGTTACATCTGCATTAGGAACAATATTTCCTTTTGGGGGAGAAGGAAAAAAAAAAAAAAAAAAGTAGAAGGAAAAAAAAAGGCTTGGATGTAAAGCATCTGCATTACTCACCACCACTTTGTCCGCTGCCCGGCTGGCGAAATGCATGCACGGAGAGCCGGGCACCGCACACGAGGTACCCGCCGCTGCCAGAGCCTCTCAGGAAAATGAAGCAATATTCATGAGCTGACCTCACTGGGCCTGGGAGACGGAAGGAGTGGGGGGGGGGGAAGGGAAGAAAGCAGCGAAGGGAAGAGAAAGGAAAAGATTAAACGGCGAGAACCCCGCCCAGGCCTGAAGGCTGAATTACGTCCCTTCATCTATCTGCACATGGTGGAATAGGATTACAGCGCAAATGGGGAAAGGAGCAGGCTGCAAGCAAGGGATGCGCCCGCTTTCGGTACCCAATGCATGCAGGCAATCGATGATAATCAATTATTTAGCGTCCCCTTCAGGGGAGCCTGCTCGGACCGGGCAGGAATGTCGGGCATCTTCTGTACGGGCAGGGCTGCGGTGACAGAGCTTTCTTTCCTTTGTTCGCCGCCCTTGCCTGTGCCACTTCGGCGAGAGCCCGCTGCCGCCCGGAGGGGCAGAGACAAAGGCAGCCCCGTCTCTGGGCTGGTGGAGACCATTCCCTGGGGTTATTTACGCGCCTCAACACATCAACACAGGGACCAACGGGTCACTGACCCTTTCTTTACTCGTGTCGCGAGCAAATCTGTTTTACCTCTCTGTTCTATCGTGAGACGAATTTACCTTTGCTCTGAAGCACCTCAGGAGGCTCTTAAGACTTTGCGCTTGAAGTCTTTCCCAATTACAAACAAAGAAAAACGGGGGAAAGGCTTGCTGTCTTTCCCCTCCCTCCTAGGAGGGACCCTTGCCTTGTGATGGCTATGTGTGGGAGTGTCCCTGACACACCTGTGTCTGTGTGAACACCCAGCAAGAATAGCCCCAGGGGCAGCAGTGCTCCTTTTGGGGTCCCTCTCCCTTCTCCTGAAGCACCTCGGAGATCGGGGAAATCCTGGGCTCTGCCTCAGCCCCGGCAGCGCCTTCGCGGCGGGAGGGGCGGCGGACACTTCCCTCCAACCGTGGGGAGACTGGGTTTCCGGCTAGAAACTCCTCCCGAAGGATAATTAAGTGATGATTTCGTGCCCATAGGTATACCAGCATGTACATGCATGCATACGTCTATATATAAACTGTATGTAAAGATATATGCTGTGCATACATATGTACACAAATGTGTGTGCACACGCATGTTCTAGCATGCCTACAAATATACATACATATGCATGGGTTTGTACATTGAATGCACATATATACTTATCTCTGAGGTTCTTGTGCTGTCCTTGGGCGAGGGCAAGCTCAGGGGAGAATGGGTTGCCCCCTTTCCAGCTCCTCTTCTTCTGAATGAGCTTTATTCATTTCTATGTCTTAATGGATTTTGTGTATGATGACTGGACATTTTAGTTGTTGATTTACTCTCCACCTCTGCTGATATGCCAAGCAGGACTCGACACATCTAAACCAGCATATCTGGCATGCAGAAAGGTGCTCCCCCCATGCAGGTACGTGTCCTCCAGACTCAAGCCCTGGGACTGCATGGACAGGATATATATAGATGTGATGAGTTGAGGGCAATCAGAAAATAGGAAATGGAACATTAATGCTGAATAAGAAAATCACTGGGACGATGAAAAGCTACTTTTAAAATTATCAATATTTAATTATTTTTTAGGCCGTTGAAACTCATAAAAAACAACTGCAATCATACCAAGTAAAGAGAATAACTGGATGAAAATATGAGGAATGAATAAAAAATATTTCTGGAGTTGAAGCTGTGAAAATTTTCTATGAAAGCACTAGATAGATTCTGCTAGAACATCTAGGTTCTGATCTCAGTGAATATACAGAAATGAAGTATTAAGGACATCATAACAACATAACATTTCATTTACACAATATCATTCAGAAGGACAAGCACAGCAGTCCCTACTTTTAAGCACTGGACATTATTTACCATCCTTTCTGCTCCCTTGGTGGGTGAGTTGCCTGGATGAACTTTCTACAGAAAACAATTATGTAATGTGATGGCATCTCATACCACCTACAGCAAGTTTGATCATATTTTTGAAAGGTACAGATTCTTATTTTCTCATAGTAGTGTCCAAATGAAAACCAGGTCATTAGATTATCTTCACCTACATTGTCAGGCTATATGTCTGATAATAAAGATCAATTTATGGTGGTAAGAATTGCCAGTTTCTCAGTGTGGTTTGGTACAGTTGACTTAATTCTCAAAATTTCCATTCTGTCTAAACATCAGTGACAGAGTTATAAAAATTGACATGGGCACAAAAATATTCTACTCATATAATTTACTTTTCTGGGAGAAATGGATAAAATCAATACAAGTTAAAGTACTCTTTTTCTAATATATTGAATATTCTATTCAATATATTAGAAAATCGCTACTTTCCCCCTATTGCTATTTCCACTAGGAAATTTCCTGCCACATCTCTGTGGGCATTTTCTATTACTAACAGATCATGATATAAAAGATACAATAATTATATCTACCCTTGAGAAAGTGCAGTATGAAGAGACCCATATATACAAATTAATACAGCAAAAAAATCCATTTATGAGCAGATTTTATTGTAGATTCTCTAAAAACTTGTGGATTGAAATAGTACACAGAAGGAAAGGTCTTAACTTCACACAGAAAACAAGGGAATCTCAGCTGACTATTGTCATTCAGAAATTAAACACTGATATGGTACGCAACAGTTGTACAAATGCACTGGCTCAAATGTCAGGGAAAACAATGGAAATAGAATACTAGAAATTTTGATTACCAAGAACAGTTCTGGTTCCCCATCTCAAACCAGGCATGGTGGAGAGGGGTAAGGTTCAGAGGAGGGTGGCCAGGGCCTGAAGTGTCTCTGCTCAAGGAATGATGAGGTATGGTAGAAGTCTTCAGATTGGAGACAGGGTGACCGAGGACAAATGTGATGCAAGTCCCTACAATCTTTAGTAAGGAAGGTAAACAAGTGTAAAAGGTGCACTGTTACTCACAGTATCTTCCCACACAAATGGTGCAGAGATACAAATGTGAAGGAAAGAAATAAGCAGGTGTTACATTCCAAAAACCTAGAAAACAGTCCTTGTGGTTAAACTATTCAACTCCCTGACATGGAGTATTGGGAATATAAGGGTCTACGTGAGTTTAAAAAGTGACTGAAGAAAGTAATGGAAGAAAAATTAGTTGGAGACAAAAGAAGGCAAACATGCTCAAAAACCACCTCTCTCCTCTGACTATTTTTTTTGATCTGAGAGATGGTCTGGGAGAGGTAGTAATATGTGTTGTTGCATTCTCTTCCAACATCTGCTATTGCCCACAGCTAGACACCTATCAGTAAGATAAAAAATCTTTGATCTGGCTCTGTATGATAATTCTTATCCTGTAAGTATCACACTAGCTTCACCCCTCTCTCTTTTCCACCTTATTTCATTTTCTGCATTTCTATTTCATTCTTCCACCTTAGATTCATTTTTGTGCAGAGCATTGGCAACCTGCTGCATCCTGGTAGAGCATACCTATGACTTTTTCATTACTTTTTTGCCTTCAATAGCAAGAATTGTTTTGACTCAAATTAGACCTGTGAATACCTTGTTTTCTAGTCCCTTTCTTTTCTGTGTCCCCTATTGCTTGCTCATGTAGAGACACATTTTTGTGTTCAGCCTACAACGGCATTAAGTTGTATGCAGTTATGCAAGAGGTGGAAGTAGAGGAAGAGAAAGGAGAGGAGGAATTTCTCCTCCAAGCAGAGTTTAGTTTAAGTAATATAAGTTTCTTTTCCTAAGTTAAGAAGAGAATCCCTTTACATAACACCCTAAAAGTGTGACCGAAGCACGACCTCCTAGCTTTCAGCAGAGAATACTTTAATAACAGATTTCAGAAGTGGCTTGGAGAGGATGCTTTTCCAGGAAAATGCCTGGGTGGCTCACAATTTCTGTACTTTCTCCACTTGCTTACTCACCTCCTCTGCCCTCTTGGGAATATGCTGGGTTATGCTTGTGCAGAAAGAGAAGCTTCTGGAGCATGCTGTGCTAATTCATGGTATTGGCACTGCCCCAGCTGGCAGAGGCTGCAGTTTATCTCCCTGCCCAGGAGGATGTGCTGGACATGACTAATTCTACCCCAGGCCAAGGTCTGTTTTCTCTGTCCATAAAAAAAAAAAATAAATATATATATATATAAGTTTGAGACTTTAATTCACCTAATTTTAATATGTTGTCTAAGCACCTCAAGAGGTAATTTGAAAATAAACAATGAATACATTACAACATTTCTATTTTCTTATTTACTTGTAAATGGAAAAGCTTTCCAGAGGTACTGCACCAAATTAACACACTTCAAAAAGAAGAAACCTTCATGTTAGGTAGGAATAATACTTGGCTAAAAAACAAACCCCAAATATTTTAAGTTCATACAACTCAGTAGAACCAAAATAACAGCAACAAATAATTTGTTAAAAGACACATAGTTTGGCATACCTGTTTAGCCCGATCATTATATAAAATCATGGCGATCTGATTGCCATTTCTCCCTCCTTTTTCCTCCTCCTCCTCCTTAACAGCTGCTTCTCAGCCAGAGACAGCTATAGCGTGGCACACTGAGGCTGCACCTTCTGTTCATCAGCAGACCCTACCTACCAAGGGGACAGGATGCCCCACCAAAGGTACAGCAATGCCATCTGCACCCTCCCTGGCAAGTCATTCCAATGGGAGAAGTAGGTCATGTTGCCTTTTACTGCTGTGTAAAGGAAGAAGCTTCAGCCACCATGCCCATAAGGGATCACCTATATCCCACTTCAGGAAGTCTGGATCTCAGGCACTCTGTCATACCTCTCGTGGTTTAACCCTTGCAGTCAAGCACCTCACTGGATTCTCAGACTCGCAAGATTGTGAGAAGGCACAAAAAATTTAAATTGTAATGAAAATTAGAGGCATCTTTTGTTCCACCAATGGAGAATAAGTCTAGGTGAAATTAGGTCTGTTGCTTTCAATAGCTAAATTCTTTTAAAAGAAAGGCTTAGTTCTAATTTTGCTATCACACATTTCATTCAGCCTTTCCAAAGGCTTCAGGAAGTTTCATAATCCTGGTTTTTACTCCTACAACAATCAACTGTACTTATTGTTCAGAGATAATAACAGAACTGAACATGCCCTGAAACAGGCCAGTTCCACTCAACCCTTTCTAATGATAAAAAAAAAATTCTATCAGTCTCTCTCTGTTTCTTCTGGAATTGCTATACCTTATGTTACTAGAATGATTAAAAGAAGTATCAATTTTGAATTTAAGACATTGAGAAATGTCTCTGTATTGCCATGTTTGCTGCCATTCTACTTTCTCATACTCTTTTCAGAGGATAAGATTACAGCAGACTTGCATAAATGCTATCATGCATGCATATATCTGAATAGTCTATATATTGCATTAGTATCTAAACCTCATTGATTATTTAATGAGGCTAATGGTAGAGCAACAGTAGAGAAAATCTTATATCTATGACAGTGGGAATAAAAGCCAAAATATGGCTAAATATTTTAAATATGAGACTAAATTAATCAGTCTCATACCTTGTCTCATTGCATTTTGTAGATCATGCTCACTGGCTGCTGAAGGTAAACAATATTCATTTGGATGCTAACACAGTACCAGTATGTTCAAACAGCTTTTCCAGGAAGAGATTTCAAATAGAAAGTATTTTTGTTGCAGATGATCAATTGCAGGTGATCTCAGACTTAAAATGTGAGGTCTTAAAAGAAATTAGTCATGAGCAGTCTGTATTCTGGGGTCTGCCTGTTTCCTTCTGACAGGGAGGCTGTGCCACAAACCGTGCATTGCACCGAGAGGCGGCCCACAACCAATATTGTGGTCTGATTGTCTGTCTTAATCTTTAAAGTCCTCATTGTGACTTTCCTGAGCACAAGAGCAGAGCTTCTTACCCCATGGTGTTCCACCACAGCTTACAGCAAGTGAAAACAGTGGTTCTAACATCCTAGGGGGGTTGCAGACTCCTTCCTCTATGCCTAAAGAGAGTTTGGGAGAAGCAGGGCCATCGTAGTCTCATACACCTGGTGACCAACAGAACGCAGTACTTTTCAGGGATCTCCAGAGAAGGTGATTTTTCTTCATTTATTTGTAGGCACTAGAATGCCCAATTCCCTTTGAATGCTAGGGGACTTAGGTCCTTATCTTGGAAAAGCAGGGAAGACATGAGGAAACAGGTGAATAAACAGTCTGCATTTTGTTAGCTGAGAGGCTCGAGAATGTTTTATGTTTTTATTTATTCCTCATTTAATGTTAATTAAAATTTTACTTCCTCCCTGTTAATTTGTTATGCTTGTTTTGATAACTTATGGATGTGTATAATTGTTTAGGCTGGGGCTGTATCTTCCTACTCTGACTTCCAGGTGGCATCACATTACCATATACATAAGCTTCCAGATGAAAATTCCACCTAGATTTTCCAATACCTTATGTTAGATAATTAGTTTCTTTTCCACCTGTGATACCTCCTGAATTATTCTCTGCTTTTTGTCTTTTTCTTATAGATAACCTCTCTTTATTTTGTATTTTGTTTCTCTGTTATTTTTTCACTATAACCTACATTTTAGGATCAGTGGATCAGCAGATTTTTGTACATATAATTTCTAAGCTTAATGCAATTTTCAGAGGTAACTCTTGGACTAGAAACTTTTGCAAATGCTGTCAAATTTATCTCTGTTCCTTTTTTGTCCTAAGCACCTGTGAGACCTCAATGTAAGTAATCCCGAAAATAAGTTTTTTTCATTTCTACGTCTTACTGGATTTTGTGTATGATGACTGGACATTTTAGCTGTTAATTCACACTTACAAATCCTATAAAAAATCACTGTATTTAGGCAAGCTGCTGATTAATAAATCAACAGTGAATGAGATCCTTTGTTCAACAATTTGCTGGGCTTTTTATCAGGCCTGCTATGCTGTTATCTACATCCTGGATCATATCCAAGCTTCTTACAAGCTTCTTCCTAGTACTTTCAGAGAAATTAGAGGACTCTGGCATGCATCAAAACAATAAAATCAGGATATCAGGTTTTCCAGCTGGTGCATGTGCACAGAAAAAGCTCTGTAGGTGTATTGAGAAGTACACATGACAGATTTGTTGCAAGGCCTTTGACTCAGGGACGGAATTTTGATTCTGATTTAAAGAGCAAGTGAGAAAATTATTTTCTCAAATCTGCTATCTTGTGTACGCTGATATTGCTTTAGATGGTTTTAAATGGCAGACAGTGGATCAGTTGTGTCTGTACCCACAACAGCTTCTGTGCTCTCTCCGGGCTGCGGGGGAGCCGCTCTCTCTCTCGCTGTGCGAATGAGGCCAGAGTCCCTGTTTCTATGGCGACTTTACCTGCCGTCACCCCGGCAAGCAGCCCCTCTTCCATTCCGTGGAACTGGTGCAGGGGAGGGAGAGGAGGGGGAGGCAAGGATGGAGTATTTCCAAGGAGGAGCCTGGGAAATCAGTGTTGGTGTGTTGGAGTGTCAGAGTGTCAGGGAATGGGCAGAGGCAGTCCCTGCAGGGCAAGTTCCAGGAACATGCTGGGCTCCTCCACCCTAACCCCCTCCTGCACTCCTCGCATCTCACAGAAAGCATGGCAGAGACAAAGAAGTGATGGCCTGATCTTGTTTGGAGTCCCTGTAGAGAAATGTTTTTCAGCACAACACATCTACTCTGGTGTAATTCTATTACGAGCAAAGCAACAATCAAGCTTTGTGGAGTAAGGACAGTCCCAGTGATACTGCAATCCTGCAACAAGGCTCTGGGTCACATTGCCATAGCAATATGTAAACCCTGGAGAGCTGATGCTGCTGCTCACAGAGAATCAGGATGTTGTAGGACAGATCTGAGATAATCCTTTACTGATCTGAGGTGCAAGAGACCATAATTGAAGCATAATTGACCTTATGTTTAAGGTAATGCCTTTACGTTGAAAAGGGTGCTGCAGGATGAGTCTTTCTGCTCCCCCTGTTCTGAGTCTGAATGTGAGGTTGCCTTGGTATCTATCCCAACAAAGTCAGCAATAAATCCAAGTGTTTCTCTTTGGCTGAGTTAATCAGTTATTAATGAGATATATATATACAGGAGAGGATGCCCTCCAGGTTTCATTCACTATTGAGGAAGGAAGTCCAAGGAAGGCACATAAACTTCACATAAACTTACCCTGCCATGTAGTCATAGTTGCTCAAAAGAGCTGTGATCCACTCTTTTCAAACCCACCCACCTTTCCCACAATCCAAGTTGTCTTGTAATTGTAGAAGAGGCATGTGTAGGAAGCAACAAATCTTCATTATACAGAGATATTCCTTTAAATCTTCTGGGGCTAAATCTTGGCTCCATTAAGGTCAATAGCTAATCTCACACTCTTGTCAAAATGACCATCCCTAGTGTTAGGATTTCTTGGACATTTTGCTCATTGTCTCCTCCAAGCTGGCACAGGATTCTTCATGCTGATTTGAGTACTGACAGATTTAATTTAGAAGCCTTACTAAACCGACTGCTAAAAAGTAAACATATATTTTCAAATCACCGATTGTTTCTGCCATGACTAGAAAAAAACAATGTTCTGTTCACTTGAAATACTTCATATAACCTGAATATAACCTGAGAACTTCTGTGAATAATAATAATGAATTGTAGTAATGGATTTTATTAAAACATCAATTGTCTTTGCATTTACAAAATTTTTGTATGACTTAAAAAATATAAGGAAAATAAAAGTAATTTAATGCAGTAAAGTAAATGTTCCCAGTTTTATAATGATTTTTTTCTTTCAAAAGGAAATCTATAGTTACTGGAAAGGAAGGCTCTCTCTTCTGAGCTGGAGCTGCTGATGCTCAGGCACAGAGCCAAGCAGTGCATCCCATCTCCTGTTTGATGCTGGCCATGTACCTTATGACTTCCAGATACAGTCCTCCAAAGTCATGATAATATTTGCTGCCATGTCTTCCTTGCCTACCCTTCAGATCTAGCTCTGGAATGAGACATGAGTAACAGACTAACTCAGAAAAGTTATGTCTTTTTTCTCAAAGATGAATGGGTTCATTTCTTTGAAGGAAAAAAATCCTAAAAAGTTTTTAGCCACTTTTCATTTGCATGTACTTTCCATTAATCCATCATAATTTTAAAGACGCTTAACTGAGTTGAAGCAAAAATTCAGCTTTCATTTTGTTTACCATACTTTTAATAGCTTGAATACCAGAAACTCTAGTTCTGTAGATTTCGCTACCATTAAAACCCACAAAAAGACACATCAGAAAACTTTCCTTGAGCCCTCTTTAAAGAATAAATGTCTTCTTCAATGACTGTTGTGGTGACACTCTCATTGCAGGATGTTCAGTGAGCCATTGGGTGTCTGTGTGCATCTTATAATTACTATCAAAGCTTTGGCAAAAGCAGTTTTAAAGTGCAACTCAAGCCCATGTGCTCTCATCAACTACCCTTTCAAATAGCCTGATTCAAGCCATTGAGATAATGGTGACCTGCACCACTGATGTGAAATGAGCATGACACAGAGCTATTTCTGTGGCTGCCTGGTGAGCACATTAGTGCATGGGCAGTGCCCCCTGACCAAGGAATTCTGGAAACTACATAGATCAAAACCTCTCTGGGGCAAGAGCAGCTGCTAGTCCACTTCCCAGACAGTAACATTTGAGATTCTCCCATTCAATATTTCTGCAAATTATGAAAGACTCACCATGTCTGGACTATATCCACCCTGAGACATGGATTCACCACTTGGTTAGTGTTTGAACTGTGTCGTAAGGACATCATACATACAAGGGTCATAGGGATCAGAGGAACTGTTTCTTATGGGAAAGACAGAAGCCACAATGGCTTCAAAGCCTTTCCTCTGAGCCAAAGCCCTTTTTTGTACACTACCAAATTACCTGGTAGCACAAGTTTCATCTGGACCAAAACCAAGCTAACTTAGTCCAAGTACAGCATGTGATGTTTATGCCAGTTTAAGGAATTATCCTGACTGCAGCAAAAGAGTCTAGTATACTACCTGGTCTAGTATAAAAACTGCTGTGAAAAGGGTGTTTTTTTTGCCATTTTTTTTGGCAAAGCATTTGGAAAGCATTGTTGCTATTAAGCACTTGTTTAAAATCCTTCTGTAGCACATTGCCACAATGTCTGGCACAAGTAGCCCTAAAGTTAGATAATACCCTCTCTTTGCACCTGTCAATTGAGACGGAGAGAAATGTAGATTTTTTTTTAATTCAGTGATATGATTTGATGTATGTGTATACTTGCCAGCATATTAAAAACATCTTCTAGTCCAGTCTTCTGATTCTATATAATTTTTATTTCAGTTACATGTGAAAGTGATAGGGAGATTCAAAAGTTATATAGCATCATCTAGTGTTCATATACAAATTTACAGGAGCCTGCAGTTTCACCACCCTCAGTTATTCAGATTAACTGGCACAAGTGTTAACTCCAAAGGATAATGTGAGATAAATTCCTTATTTTCAGCTGTTGGCCTGTGGAATCTAAGGAAAGAAAAAAAGAAAAAAAAAGAGCTGTGCTATACCCATACTGTTAGCATTCACAGGAGTGGGACAAGAATAATAAGTATTTTCTTGCAAGTATTTTTGCAGATAAGGCTAAGCCAAAGAATTTTGGTGTGTGATTTTAGTATAAGGTTGGTAGAAGCCCAGGATCAGAGCCTGCTGTACCCACTCTGATTTGACAAAATAAATTAGAATGCTTTTATTTTTTAAGCACTTGTTTGAAAAAAAAGAATCAGAAAAGGAATTTAAATAGTCTGTCTCCAAGGCTAAGCATTTTAAATTAAATTACTTTGAAGGAAATGCAATAGAAATCCAGGAGGACATTAGAGAGTTCAGAAACCTGCCTTCTAGAAAGCATGTCTACTTATGTTTGCTTTTCTGGAGAGGGGGGTGTCTTCTCCTTCTTAAAGGCTTAATATTTCAAAATTTTAAGATAGGTTTTTCTTAACTGTGTGCTGTGGTTTTATCTGTGCTAGTGGAAAAAAAAAAAAGAGAGAAAAAAAAAAGAAGGGGAAAAAGTACTGATGCCTCAGGTTTTAGCTTTTATATTTTTCAGATTCTGTACTGCTTTAGTGTGTAGTTCTGAGCCTCATATCAAGGGATAGTAAGCTCTCTTCACAGAATATGTAGACAAAACAACTCCTTCTCTAGCTTGGGACCAAGGACAACTGATCCGAATCTGAGGCCCAAGAGCATAAACAATGGCGGAATGAAGGGAGAAAAACAAGAAGGATGGGTCTTCATGGGCTAAAGCTATAACTGGACAATTAACTCCAATATGCTAATGAACCAGAACTTATAAAAGTGAGAGACCATCGTCCATTTTGTGACTGTCGTCCATTTTGTGACCATTTTGGTTCATCTTTGTCTAGCCCTGGCTGGGGTCTTGCACTGCCCAAGGTGTATCCATTGAGGTGTAATAAATACCTACTTTATTCTTTAGCTCCATCTAGCCTCTGTTCTAGGTCAGCCTTCACAAGGCATCAGTACCCCTGGCCTTTCATTTAAATCTAGGCTACAGTGTAAGACTTTCTTGTATCTGTGTCAATGACACTCCTAAGCACCTCCAACAGGTCTCATCACTCTGGAAAAGGCAACCTCTGTTTCTAGGGAGCACAGCAGCTTCCTTCACCACCCAAACAGCAGAAAAAAATGCAGGTCAGGTCTCCCCAGGCTCTTCTGCAGGATTGTTTCCCATGGTATGCCATCCCCAGTAAGTAAGCATCATATTGTGGCTCCCTGCAAAGACCACAGAGCATGACCCAGGTGCTGGTGCGGGCAGGGAGGAGACAAAGACAGGTTACACTGGAAAACAATGTAGCAGCAGGACAGCCAGCCAGATGGGAGGCTGAGGGAGGCATACCTTATCATCAAAAAAGTTATTCTTCTTGATCAGAATTTAATGGGACGATTAAGTATAACTCAATATGAATAAGATCATGTGACACACAGTTGAGGAAAATGCACTTCAGAACAGGCCAGGAATATCTGGGAAGCTGGACATTTTTTCTAGTGAAATCAGGGAGTCCTCAGAGGTTCTTGTTTTATAGGAACACCTGGGGGCTAAATGAATTCCTTTCAAACTTATTTAAAACTAAACAAGTGTTTCACTTGCATCCTTTTGAAAATCCAAGGCCTATTTTTTTGATGACTTGGGACAACAGACTAGAAATTCCTGTCCTGCAATAGCTGCCCAGCTGTGTGCCCTGGGGATTTTTTTTTGGTCCCATACTTTGTGGCCTTTGTGGAGCTTAGTCATATTTATGTTTGCTATATATCAGCAGGTGGCTGTCAGATACAGGAAATTAATTTCACATGAGTCTTTATGCACTGGACACTTGCATTATGGAATTGATGTTGATATGTACGAAATCATGTCATGTGAGAAATCTCAGAAGCAGAGTTCTCAGGAGCACCCAGGGACTGGATTTTGGGGTGTGCTTTAAAAAGAAATAAAAGTTAAGGGAAAGAAAAGCATGAAAAATTGGGCAATGGAAATATTTATCATGTTTTCCAGAAAAAAGTATACTGTTTGAAAAAATTGTTTTCTGTCATCTCTCAACTTGGTGATGTGACTTCTCTCCATATATTATCATTAGGTCTCATTTCAATGTTAGCTTTGTTGTGCAAGCATCTGTGAATACCCAGTAATTTCTGTCTTTTAACACTTATCCATGCATATCTGTTCCTTAGTACATCTTTTCTGGGTTTATAGTTCCTTAATTATGTTTGAAAAATGACTGATTTGGTTTATATGTTGAATATACATTTTAGTTTAATTAAACAGGTTTGGAATTTGTTTTCTGTGAGTTATTTAGACTTCTCTAAATGAGACTGAAACCTGTTTTTCTTGAAAATCACCCTTATTTTCTCTCTCATTGCAAATGAACAGCAGAACCAAAATAGTGTCTTGTATACCAACACAGAATATCAATTAGAAACAACAAGAGTGTTATTCTTTCCCATGACAGAAGCAAAATTAGGTAATAAATGTTAGGCTAATTTATACCTCATGTTTTATTTTACAACATTTCTTTCCAGTTGTCTTGTACTAAAATTTATTTTTCTTGTTTACACAATGAAGACTAATCTATTTATTTGAGAATTTTTTTGCGAGCTCTCCTTTCCTTTCTTGCAAGAAAACTTCTCCCCTCCCCCACTTTTATTTTTCAGTCTAAGGAAAATGGTTGCAGCTGGAAGAAGATGGTTGACAGTCTCCTTAAAATTTTCTCTGTAGTCTCTGAGTTTCAAGAGCTGATTTTAATTCCTGAAATAATTGTTTACTCCTTCCAAATGGCAAAAAAAAAAAGGTGGTTTTTGTCCAAGTTTCTAACTGATGCAGTCGTTTTGCATACTTCACATCAGTAAATCTGGGCACTAGCATCTAGCCACAGATTTACTGCTTTGGATACTTGTATCTTTCTTTTGATGAATCTTTTCCATTTTTTTCTAATTAGTTATTCTCATTTTCATCTACCTAAAGTGTCATGCCAAAATTATAAATGAAAATTCAGTTTATTTGTCTTATAAATTAATCCATAATTAATGACAGATTGAAAAATAAACCCAACTCACAATGTGATTCTAGCAATTTTTGCTGCAGTTTACTCTTTTCCTGGTGATATACAAATAAACAGCCAAAAGATTTCCTTAGCTTCATAAGTAGTTTTAGGGCTGTATTTGACAACAATTTCAAAGAAAAAACAGACATATTATATTAAAAATTTACTATCATCTTCCTCCATTAAACAGGTGTTTACAACTCAGATACTCTTAGGAATATAGCTCTCTATTTTGGTTATATCAACTTTTAAGTACACGTTTCAGTGAGTGGAATTTTTGTATAGTCTGACTCAATGGAATGAATTCCATCACACTGTGAAGATAAGGCTGAAGTATTTTATGGCAGGTGTTGAAGAGGTGATGCCGAAGACCACACTGTAGGCGCTAAATTCTACAGATACCTGACTCCATGATCAGCTTCACCTTCAGCTGAAGATAAAAAAAAGCAGTGAAGACTATGGTATAATCTGAACTAACCTCTAAGCTAAATATACCTCCATAATACCATTATAAAAATGAAAATTATAGGTTAATTCAAATTTTCATGGTTTGGGTCTGATAAATATTTTTTTAATTGGCTGTTTTTTTCATATATATATATATATATATATATATATATATATATATATATATATGCACATCTTAACATTGGTCCTGCAAGCAAGCCTATTCAGGAAAGTTGAGTATGGTCTTGACTCATCTGGAGCACTGTGATCTGGGAAGTACACCTAGGATACCACCAGGTACCCATTACACATCTTGTGGGTAGCGTGCTCCTCAACCCATATTTTTACCTTGGTGGTAATTAATCTTCTTTTACTATTATGAACTGGAGCTCTGGAAATATTGGATTTGCACCTATCGTAGCCATTTGTCCAGCCAGACATCCACCCACCCAGCCTCATGGAAAGAATACTGCTTCACCTGGGAAAGAAAAACTGCATTTGGTAAAATCCCACCACAGATATTAATCTGGCATTTCTCTGTGGGCTGATTAATCACAATTTATAGTCTGAATTGTCAGGATCTTCAGTGCAGGTTACTCTTTTTGGTGAGGCAAGATCAGCTGGGAGCACAGGAAGGTTTTTGCAGAGGGGAGAATGGGATTCTAGACAACACGAGAATGATGTTTTCCAAAGAAGGAAAAATGTTAGCTTCAAGGATGTAGGAAGGAGCCAGGATATGATGATACAGCACCTCCTGCTAGATCCACTACACACACATTATAATCTGCCTTCAGATGCCTGGTGCTCCTACCACAACTTGTCTTACTGCGTTAGTGGTTGGGTCCACTCATGTGACCAAAGGGTTTGGCTGATGACCTTTACTCACAACAGCACCAATAGCAATTTATAAACCCTTTTATAGCCCTGTTAAGAGGTTTTGCTGGAGGATACTGCAGTCAGAGAGTTCCTCCCTGCCAAATACTAAAGGCCTGTGACAAAAAGAAATAGAAAGCTTGTTCAAGACAATAGCTGCAGACAATAACAACAGAGGTTAGTATATAAATATAAATGTATCCACCGATATAAATATATCCACTGATTTTAGCTTATTCAGTGAAATAAAGGAAGAATACTTTTAGCTACAGTGTAGTTGTTTTTCCCTGAAACAGATCACAGTCAAGGGGCACCTACAATTACTGGTGGAAGTGTCGGCATGAAAAAAGGTGCCATGTGATAGGGAGGTTCATACCAATATCCCATCAAAATGAAAACTTATTATTCTTCCTCTTAGGACTGTTACCCTAAAATGCAGTGGATGAACCCTTCCTTTCAGTGCTATTTTATGTGGCTGAAGGTTAATGAAATCCCCAGTTTACCTAAAGGTTTCTTACCTGCAAAACTCTGTGTCAGTTCTGAATTCATTCCACTGGGAGTAATGATGTCCCTTCCTTACTGACTTTCCAGCTCCTTAGTGTATCCAGTCAGGACTAACAAACCTTATATTCTGATAGTCTGGGGGCTTAGACCTGCCATTTCTTCTTGTGGTCACCTCAACTAATCTAATTGATGCTTCTCTGCAGTTATCTTGAAGTAAAATCTGAAGCCCACCTGAAAACTGCAGCATTCTCTCCTGAAACTTGATAATTACATATCAGACCTGAAATTTCCACCTATCATATCCTACAGTCTTTTCCAGCATGTGATTCTGCAGCAATGTCTCTGGGAACGCATCCTTACTGAGTAACTGGTAGGGAACTTACTAACAGAGTGGTGAATAATGGTGTTGACATTGCTGATAGAATTCTTTAATCTCCCCCTTGCTTAAAATGCTGGCATCCCTGGACGGGTGCTATGGCTCAACACCCAACACCAACACCACTCAAATCCAATTGAGATCACATGTACCCTCCCCTCTCCCCCCTCAGGACAGCCAAACCAACTGGACTGGATTCCAAACTGGAAACACCAGCTCAGATATTTCTCAAAGGAAAACTGTTGTCCTTAAAGTCTTTCAGAAACTTCAGCAACTTGTTTGCGCACACAGATAAGTGCAAAAATGAAGTAAGGTCTATAAACTGAATTATAATATTTTTCAGGAAGAGTTTTTTATTATATTAATAAAAAAATTATTGTTGACTCTTTACAGATTAACTGGGTTATTGAAGTCCTTCTATTACCATAATAAGGTAAGAGGCTGGAACTTCTAAATGTGAAGGGACTCAGCAGTCTGTCCAAGTAGATGTATTCTTGTTCATTATTTCTCATTTAGTATATAACACAATTTTTTTACTATCAAACAGCTCAAAAATTATATAAGGCAAAGATTATGCCATTAATTTATCTCAATTCTATATTACAAGACTTTTGAGAAAGTGTGATTTTGCATTTACACTAGTGATTAATATTTTCGTGCCTGGCCAGGTTAGTGTTAGTAGGGGCTGCCTTTCTAGATGGCAGAGCAGGAGAACAGTTTTCATGCACAGAAAGTTCCACACAAACATGGAACCATGTTTGTGGCAGGTAATCTGCCATGAGGATGTAAATATATGGTATCTCTACAAAAAAAAAAAAAAAAAAAAAAAAAAAAAAAAAAAAAAAGTGAAGGTGTTTATTCATCTCTCTTTATCTTATGTACCTTAAGCAAAATCACTCATGTAATACAAATGTCTGGTGTCTTTCATTAGAAGAATTCAAACTCTCCCCTTTGACTAAAGAAAAACAGAAGTAGCTTAGCATCCCAGTTTGGACACTTTCAGTGATGGTAAAAAAAAAAAAAACAACCACTCTTACTCAGTCCTTCATGTTCCTAAATAAATTTTCTGCTTTAGTGCAATTATGAGCTTTGTGCCTTTTATTTATAGGTTGCCTCTATATATCTTGTGCCTTAGCTGATGCCTTTCATCATCCTTCCTTTTTTCCTTCCTTTTTAGCTGAGCCTTATGCTGCCCATTGGCTCAATTTGAGCCTAGTGTATATATATATATATATATATATATATATATATATATATATATATATATATATATATATATATGAAATCAGCACAGTTCTTGGCATTTGTCCTCAGGATTATTTAATACAATGCCTTATTACAAGAAAAAAAGTATCTTTCAAAACATTTCTGAAATAATGATTTCAGAATATAGATCAGAAATTATTTCAGAAAAGTAGTAGAAAGAGTGTCGATTTTATATATTCTGAAAATATTTTTTCTATGTCTAAAGGTAAACTTGTAATTTCTACTCCCTCTACAGTCAGTCAGGAGCAATGCATCTCTCAGTGGTGTGCTTTAAATGAGTTACATTCTGGATATGCCTGATTCTCTGATTTGATTATCAAGGGAATCTACATAGCTAGGTTAATGTTAAAATGCCCACATTTGGGTTAGATAAATCCCATCCATAGAAGTTAATGAAAGAACAATTTGATTTTTCAAAACTTCTTCAAGGCAGAATGATCAGATCTGTGTTAATCTTTGTTGAACACTGTATTTCAAAATCATTTGGGTTTCTCTCTCAGTCACCCGGGGACAAGCAGACAAAAAAAATATAAGTGATCATTGAAAAATTCTGCTATTTACTAGAAAGTGTTCTTAATAAATAGAGTAAATGGAAACATTTTGAAGTGATAAATTTCTTTTGAATTTACTATCAGAAGTTTGCAGCCAGGTTAAAGGTACTTTAAGCGCACAAAGCCCAACCGAAACTCACAGAATTACTTCAAAGAAAAGCAGCATTTGCAATTTTTCTCATGCAAATAAAAGACTACAGAGATAGCAAACCACGTTTGTTTGCTGAGTGTTCTTTTGCAACCATTGCTTATCTGAGAAAAAGCAGCTGAAGATTATAAATTCCTAGAATTCCTAACAATAGGTGAGATGAAGGCAGCTGCACAGTTTTACTTTTGTTGGACTATAACTTAAACACCAGTTTTATCACTGGAGGCATGGCCTTTGTGTTCCCTTTGGAGTCTACAGGATCATGGAGTTTTAATAGGAGACTTTAGAACTGTAGAATGATGACCATTTCTACACAAGACAAGCCAGTACTAAAAGTATAGCTCACCAGGTGCTATGTGGCCTGAAGACAGGCCTATCTGGCTACTTCCAACACTCTTATGACCTAAAGGCTGCATACAGTTGTCCCAAGGCCAAAATACAAAGCTGACAATGGCAGCACCAGCAGCATGTCACTGCTGCTCTTTTGTTAGTGCCTGGAATCCTCCTCAGAATACCTCACCTATAGCCTGTGCATGTGTTGAGGTGAAATCTCTGCCATTGGCTGTCCCTTCTTTACCCAAAGGAATTGGGCTGGGGAAGGGAAGCTGACAGCTAGTAAGGAACACACACACAGAGAAAATTTTACAGTGCAACTGTACAATCAATATTGTAGCACCTCAACCATTTGGAAGTGTGTACATATGTCACGGACATTGGACGTTTTCTGATTAGATTGATTCCTCTTAAACATCTGTTGGTGCTCCCTAGATCCCACAGAGAGGACAGAGCATTACTCACAGCTGCTAGTCTGCCAGCTCCACGTCAGGATCATGGCTAGGAAAGGGAAGGGAGACAAAGACTTGTGTGTCTGAGTCAGCCTTTTGGTCCAGCCCTCACCTTTACCGATAAAAACCCTGCAGCCACAATCACCTGGGTCACAAGCCTTCACCATGTGGCTCCACTTTGGCATACATGCTCTTCTTGTAGTGACTCTTACCCTGAGTCCTGTGACTGCTGCAGCGCAGAGTGAAAACGATGTCACTGGAGAAGATGTCTATCCCCCTCTGTGGCACCTGGCCCCTGAAAACCTGCTGGATTTCCCAGTAAAGGACAACAAAATTGTCATCAGTGCTTGGAACTATCAAGATCGACTGGGAGTGTATAAGAGCTTGCTAAGTGCTTCGGCCAAATATTTTGATGCCTTTGGATCCCAAAACAGTGGCAATATTCTCTGGGGATTACCAGTGCAGCATGGGTGGCAATTTCGTACAGGTATGAATTATTTCCATAAGGTACTGGCTTAGCAAAGTGCTTACCAGACCTGCTTAGAGGCTTCCTTTCCAAAGTTTCTGCCTCACAAGCACAGTATAGCCTCAGACAGTGTAAACTTTGACAGAGCTGCCAATTTGAAAAAGAAATGCTGAGTGAACACCCTTACCTTGCTGAGAAATAGCTATTAAAATTCCTTATAGGAAGAAGTTAGAATCCAGATTTGTGGTATAGATGGGCAATATTTCAGCTAACTAAAAATCTTTAGAAAGGCATTCCCAGTTGCTTCAGTTTATGTAGACAGATTTCAGGGCATGCATTCTACAATGATGCTCTTAAATTGTTAACTAAAAGGCTTTTATTTTTGTTGATGTTCTAGAGCTTCTAGAGGTGGTTTGAGTTTAATTTGTAGGACATATATTTAAAAGTCTACGTCTCCCTCTAAGAACTTATTTCCATTTATTCTTCATGATCAGTTTAGAAGCCTCCTTATTTTCTAAATATGCTTTTTACAAAAAATCAAAGTTTTTTCTGTTGGGTTTTTTTTTTTTGTTTGGTTGTTTGTGGGGTTTTTTTAGTTATTTTGTTTTGTTTTGTTTTAAATTATGTCCAGATTTTAAGGATTTATCCCCTAAAAGCTGGTTATTGTCTAGGGCAGTCATTCTGGTTTGCTTGTTGTTCCTGCCAGGGGAGCAGACAAAGAAACACATGTGAAAGGTTCCTTAAGGCTAAGGCTGCAATATCTTATCAGGGGTAAACAAATGCATCTGTCTGCCTATTGTTTTCTTTATTGGATGCAACCTGTAGTTGCATGTGGCAGTGGTTTGGGTGACACTATAGGTTTGAGAGAAGACAGAGGTCCTGCACCTGGTGGTGGAGGAAGGCTGCCAGCATTTAGTCACACCTAATGGAAAATTTACTCCTAAGTCAAAATGAGAAAAACAAGTTAGTAAGCAAAATCCAAGCAGGAAACTAGCTGGCAAACAGATAGCAACAAAAAGAATTTGGTTGGCGTTTAGGCAAGCTTTTTCCTCTTTCCCTTCTTTATGTATGCAAAAAAGAAGAACAGATAAAACGGATGGCTGGTACAGCAGGAGAATTGACCCAATGTGCAGCAGAGGCAAGGATGACTGGATGCAGCAGCTACAGTTGAGTGGTGACCTACTGGAAAGGAGGAGTTGTGGAGTACACACATCCTCCACAAAGCGAGGATGTACCTTGTTGCAGTGACAGTTTCCAAGTAGAGACAAGGGACATAGTTTGTGAGGGGAAGATTTGCCCCTGTTGCATAGACAGGTAAAGATGTCCTGTCACCTGCTAAAGTGTCATAGGACTGACAGACAAAGGAGATATATTTTTAAATTTACATGACCAGAAGGTTAAGAAAATAGTAAAAGGAGAAATATCACATAGCTGGAAGTAGTTTTACAGTAAAAAAAAGTGAGCATTTGAAGGACAAATGGATAAGGGACAAAGAATAACATAGTTCTGGTGCACGCCATAGTGAGGTTAGCAAGGGCTAAACCTAATCCAGATAGGTGGTGGGATAGATTAGTGAGGAATGACTGAAGCATTTGTATATCAACATAATAAGCTTGGGCAAACAAAAGCAGGATTTGAATTCATGGTGCAAGACAACAGAACTTTGAAAATATTACAAAATTTGTTGAATTAACTGTTCTGTCTGGTCCTGAAAGTTATGTTTCTGAGAGAATATTTTTATGGATATGTAAAAATATGGTTCTGTATAAACCATGAAGAACAAGCGAAGCTGTTACTTAACAAGAGTGGTACAAAGATTTGTGATAATCCACTCAGGGACATAAAATGAAATCAGTAATTTGCCTAAATTTACATCAGAGACAAGGATCTTGAGACAGCATAGCTGCTAGGAATGAGATTATGGAAGCAGAAATTGTCACTTGGGAGGTGAAGCTAGACTGAGAATCCTACCTACAGAAACTGAGGAAACAGGATAGGCTCTATGCCCACTTCACATACAGAAGTAAAAAATCCAGGATCAAGAACTTTAAGAAAGATTCACATGTTATTGTATGTCTGAAGAGCAGGAAAGGTTGTGCCTGTACTTAAGAAGAAAAAAGGAGATATATTTATTTGTCTTATATATTTATTTGTCTTATATCAGCAGTAAACAAGACATTAGAATAAGTATAGAGGAAAGACTATTTAATGACATGCAGCCAGATAGAAAAAAGGATAAAGCACAGGTTATGTGAATCAAAGGTAAATTGTGTCAGGCTAATCTGATATCTTTCATCATACAAATGTTGGGGTTTTTTTTTTTTTTTTCAAAGTTCAGAAATGCATTTACTCCCTTTATAAAAGCAAAGCTTAGAATAAGAGTTTTTAAATTGTACTTTACAAGATATGGGAACTGCAAATCTGGTAAATGAACACCTGAAGGAGAATTTAGTGATAATTGTTGCTAAAAGAAGTCTAGGCTAAGTGGAGGATGTGCTAGGAATTCTTCATCAGCAAGTTGAGAATAACTACATTTAGCACTTTCAGTAACAACATTTCCACAAAAACAAGTGGAGAAATCTTGCTGATGAGGTTGCACATAATTATCAATAGCACAGCTGGAAGGCACTGTCAATACAGACTAGCTTGGGTAGACCTGAAGACTGAAATAACAACTGTGTTAAGCACAAGGAATAGGAGGAAGCAGAGACAACAAAAATGGTGTGGAGACCTGTAAGTGCAGTTAATGCTTCCAGCTCCAATTTCTACATATCTTATAATTATACTGATACTGACTGGGAAATCTTCATTTTCCTGAAACATCAAGGCTAACAATATTTGGTAAACCTCATGTACAATTCTTTTGCAACATTTTGTCTTTTTCTTCTTAGCCTTTATCCTTCCCATTTATCCTCTTTGCACACCAGTGATCTATTGCTGCCTGTTTTTTGACAGTCTGTTGAAGTAAAATCTTGAAAAAATTAATCTTTCTTTAAATATTAAAAAATATAATCTTAATTTTTTAAAAAATGGGTTGAACTGCAACCCTCATTATTGCAAGTTCATGTTCTCAGTGCTTGGCTACTGAAGGATACAGGTTTGAGTAGCTAGCATGCCCCAAAGCACAAGCTCTACCCAGTCAGCTAGGGAGAATAATTAGGATAATTTGTATGCACATTGTTCGTGATCATCTCTTCTTCTTGAGTGGAAGTATCAGAAAATTTGGTTTGCTAATGAGGTTTAGTTCTAATCTGACAGAAATGACACTGCCATTATTCAGCTGACTCGTCAGAGAGCAAGTGCTCTGCAGGGCAGAGTTTGGGAGCTTCTGGAATAGCTCAAGTCATTGCACAAGGCCATGGTAATTGCAAGTCATGCACTTAAAGCAGGCTTCCTGACACTCTGCATGACAACACTTCATGTACACATATGGTATTCTTTTAGGACTTAGGCTATTTCTTCATGCTGCATGCTTAAAGTAAAATATTCTGTCATGAATAATTGTGAAATGTCTTGCATGTTTTCTACAGCACAGATGCTTGCAAACTTTGCTAATTAGTTACAACAATGTTTGCATGCTTAGCTTCACAGTAAGGCCACGTTTGTCTCCATGATTAAGCTGGAAGTGATTCTGTATCACACAACCCAATTAGGTGAGACAATTACTAGTACATTTAGTTTCTGCTATTTTGCTTCTTAAGCAGCTCTGCTGAACTAGCAGCCCTACATCTGTTAGAAATGATGCTTCAGCTGTGCATGTGTTCATGTCTGTATGACTGTATTTTTATATCTCACTAAAAACACTGTGATGTCCTGATTTGAAACAGTTCAGTAAATTCACAGAATACATTTACAGTGAGGGATAGCTCAAAATGTAAAACATAATCAAATTATTATGCACTGAGAAACTCAACTACTCTAGGACATTAGTTTATGAAGCAAAGCAACAGTAATTGTTTTGCTTCTCTAACCAAAAGTCTGCATACTTTATTCCTTTATATTTTTTTTCATCTCAGTGGGATTTCTTGTGTGAGAAGTTTGAGAAGTATTTGTTGTATTATTTCATTTGCTTCATTCAGGTAGGTTAGCAGATCCTTCTGGTGTGACTTCCTGTGGCTATGAAAATGGAGAGCTCCTGTGCCAATCTGTAAGAAGCTGGTGGTCCTGTAAGTATATGGTGTCACACTGTTCTTCTCCAAAATAAATTAGTGTCCTAGAGGGCCATCTGAAAATATTTTTTCCCCTTAGACTTCTCTATTACATTATCATTTCAGTGCTATGTAATTCTCCCTCACAAACTTGCAGCAAGACCTAAGTGTGAGTAGGTAAATGAAAGTTAATTGATTTTGAATACTTACTTGAGGAAGAAGAAAAAAAAAAAACCCAAGTTTGCAGCCTTAAAAATATTTCTACTGCAAATATTCATGTGAAAATGTGTGGGAAACACTATGATAGGTATAGATGTTTGTAGATATTTGTAGTTTACAATTAGTCCAGAGCAGATTTCTTCAGTTTAGATGCTTGTACTTCAAACTAAAATTTTGTGAGAAAATGTCAAGCAGGAATCTTTGTGGTTCTTATACCATCCTTGGTTCTTTCTCCCATAGCATATTTTCCCTCCATCACTTCTGTCCCTTGCTCCCTCAGCTTCCTGGATGTCCTGTTGTAAGTTCCCCTTTTCCACAGACCTGTCAGTAGGTTTGAGCAAGCAGCTCTCTCTCTTCCCTGTCAGAGGAATGTTTTTCATTCAGTGGCCATTTGGATTAAGCTTCTGGCTGTGAATCAGCAGTTAAATGTATATATCTTCAAGTGAACAAAGACATAAGCATAGATAAAAATTAAAATGTAAATCTAGGGTAAAACTGACTGTGATACTCACTTCAGCTTTGGTTTTCCCTCTCTGTGTTTAGATAGCACTAGTGCTCTGTGGGATGGTGTCCCACACAGTGTCAAGTAACAAGAGTCACTGCATAGCCCTTTGCAAGCAGAGGACCTCCCTGGAATAGAATCTACCACTTTTACTTTCTCAGTGTTTGAATTCCTGCTCTTCATTTACTTCTAAATATTGCATGTTTGCTTGATATCCATTTTGTTGCCTTCAGAAAATATATAAACTCAGCTTTGATTTACCCTATTGAAGCAAGAACATGCAAAGAGTCTTTGAGACTGAATGGAAACATCTCTTAGTGTTCTGAGGATATGAATGCTTTCAGCTGACCTTCAGAGCAGCCCTCTCTTGCACAAGTAGTCACATGAAACCAGGAATGAGTTTAAACCAGAAACTCACATTTAATATACTTCATATGTATGGGTTACTACCTGCTTAAGAACATCTGTCTCTTTGCCTAGAATAATATTCAGTGTACCCTGTCCTGCATTGTTTTATGCCTTCTAAGTCACCCAAGCAGGTGCAAATATATAATATAGGCAAGAACACTTAAAATAATATAAACATTTTGTGATGTGAGATCAAGGTTTCAATGCTTCTCATGAAAGCAGTGAACAAGAAGCAAGAGCCAGTTCAGCAATGAGTCTCAGTGAAACACTGTCTTCTCATCACTTGAGAGTTTTCCTTTGCTCTTCTGACTGGCCATACATTTCCTCCTGAATCCAACCAGGTTCACATTTAGGAGGTGTGTCACATGAGACAAGGGGTTTCTCTTTATATATAACCCTTTATTTTTGTTCAATCAGCACCCCTAGGGAAGCTGAAACCCTTATTCCTGACCAGCCTGTCAGTGCCCCATTATGGGGACCCCACCAAACAGTCCACTCTATCGGAGCATGGTTTGACCAACCTGTTTAGGGTCACACATCAACCATGTTCCCACTTGGAGTTGGTAGATATTTCCAGTTTTGTAAAGTATGTTATCTGCTTCTGGCCACTCCTCCCTTAGTGCCCTTGAAGGACTCACACTAAACAGTGTACTGAATAAGTTTATTAACAAACACACTGATAGTTGAACACTGTGACAGGTTAAGGTTCAGAGATTGCTGTTGATAGTAACAGATTGCAAAAATGAATTTGAATCAATATATTGACCAATTCTAATCACCAATTAAAGCTAGCTAGAGATAATAATTTAGCTTGCACAGAATGAGATTCTTGCCCAATAGGCATCCCTTTGGGGGAAGAAGACAAGTTCAGCCTGTTGACTGATCCCAGAAGTTATGATGGAATCCTCTCTGACCTCCCTCTCCACTTTAGCCAGATTTATATTGCTTCCTTTGAGGGAAGAACAAAGGTTAAGTTACAGTTGGTGACATTTCATGTTGATGTGGTGCTTGAGTCATTAGTATACGTAGAGTGTGAAAAGCAAGATGTATTTTCAAGCTAATGAAGCAAAAGCCAGCTTCTGCTTACTGTCTGGTTCATTCCTTGGGCTTAGTTCCTGCTAGCTGCACGTTTTCAGTGGAGCATAGCCACAAGATCGCTGTGTTGCTCCATCCTTTGTTTCATATCTGCATTGATTTCGACAGACCATGACCACAGCTGCTCCATTCTGCTCCATCCTTTTTTTATCATCTCATGCTTAGAGCAAAACACTGAGTTCCTTCAGTATTCCTGCTTCTAAGGTGTGCAGACCCAGTTCCTGCTGAACTACAGCCAACACACACACTCCTTCTTCGTGAACTTTGTTTTGTGATCTTCTCCCCTAAGGTGGAGCAATGGCTTCTCATTAGGAGAACATGGATAAATGGTAGGTGTTCAGGTTTTGATGACTTTGGTCCTCACTGCTGGGATTTTGTACAAAATATCAGTGCAGTCCCTGGCCCTGAGACCAAGTATGAGCAAATGTCTTCCTTTGAACAGCTCAGAGGTGCCCACCCAAGAGGGAGAACAACAGATTCCCAGGCTTTTCTTAACTCAAGACTATTAAACTTCATTTCTGCAAAGGGAACACAATTAAGAGGAGAACTTCAGATCCTCCTTTCAAGAGAGGGATATCAAATAGCCCTGTGGGCTCTCTCACTGGGGACAAGATTTGACACCAGTGAGAACTGAGCCTGCGTTTCCTACATTCTGGGTCTGACTGCTCCAACATACGGATCAGACCAAAGAAAGCCATCATAATAAAATAAATCTAAATGGATAAACTGAGGTAATATCCAAGCAATTTTCAGTGAGTGAAATATTTTTTAGAAGCAAAATTATTATTTTCCAGTAAAATATCACATTTTCCTTTCTCATAGGTCTAGGGTACATAGAAGAGGGATTTTTAATAGCAACAATACTTGTGGGAATACCCCTTAGTCTTTCTATACTTAGTTTGCAATTAATATTTGAGAGACTTTTCTTGTCCTGTCCATGACAGCCTACAAAAGTCTAACTTTTTTCCATTAGCTTTTTTCCTTTCCTGCAAAGTAAAACACAGTGGAAGCTCATACAAGGCTCCTAAATGACAATGAATGCATAAATGAACACTACAAATCATATCTAAATCAATACAAGTGTCATCTTTATTACATTTCAATACATATATTCCACTGCTGAACACAGTTGTATTTGTGGCAATTTGAAACAGTTGCATTTGGTGTGGGAGAGAGTTCATTGTCTTATGTGGGAATTTTTCATTTGCTTGTGATTAACACCTGCTGCCTTTTAATTGTTGTTACAGGTATGAATTACTATCTGTCCATTATACCCTTTCTGGGGGCAGTGGAGGCTGGTCTCTTTGGGCAGCTGCCATATGAGATAGAAATATTGCCACCAGAGGAGCAAAAAGATGATTTCTGTTACAGCGTTAAAGACTGCTGGTCTCGCATGCCCAAGCTCATGGATGACTGGAAGGCCTTCTTTGAAGTAAATATTTTCTTAAAATATTTTTAGAAATTATACCAAAATATTAGCTTTAAAAACTATTATTACTGTAATTTTTAAAATTCAGAGAGCTTAGTTTGCTTTCAAGAGCAGCTTCATATAAAAACAATAAGCAGGAAAAAATGGAAAGCATAACACACAGTGAGTTAGAGATAAGTAGGACAGGATTTTTAAAAGTTATGGAAATTTTTTCTTTCTTTGAGACAGTTCAATATTTTGGCCTCTGTTCCAAGACACTGTTTTGCATTCAATTTTATTTGAATTCTTCCAATACTGCCTATGTTAACAATGCAAAATAAGCCTGTGCAAAATTACCCTTAAGAAGTGGCCTTTGGTTGGTTTTTTAGGATTCATTTATTTCTTTAAACATCTAAAAACTTGAAAATGCTGAAACATCATTCAGAAGTATACCCATTCATGCAAGTAGATATTCTCTTACCTCCTCACTCAGCTGTTCTCTAATCCCAAAAATAACAATATTTCTTACTTTGTAGATTTAATAGATATTTTTTATAGCTAGACTACTGCAGTCAACATTTTTTATTGATAGTCAAATGCAGGAATGTTAAACTGTAAGTCCCCTTGTGTCTGAAAGTAGATGTTATAAGAGTAAGACTGGATTTGTCTTCATAAGATAATTTTTCCCATGCATCATGTTTCAGAAGCTATTGTAAAATATCTACTCCTCAAATAACCATAATGATAACAAAGATAATTTTCTTATTTTTCTGAAAATCTTCAGAAAGTTGTGGTCAAAAGAGTATAGACAAGTTTTCAAGCAGTCCCCTATTTCAGTACTGAATCTTCCATTGCACTCAGATACAAAAGTCCACTGAATTTTTGTAACTAAATACCAAAATTATGTGGATAAAACCCTTGCAATGTTGAAGTCAAAGAACAGCAACTACCACTAACTATTCAAATGCAATTTCCTTTAGCTTATTATTTTGCAAGGTATGTGCTTATATAAAAAAAATAATAATTGGGTTTAAACCACCCCTCTCATTCTCTGCCCTTTTTGCTCCCTGTTGCTGCAGTATCTGTTATCTACAGAACACAAAGCTGTGAGTTCTGCCAGCCTCTCCTCCTTCAAACTGGATGATGCCCTTGGCCTCATGTGGAAGGCACACACCTCCTCCATTGCTTACGCACTCCCCAAATTCCAGGACAGGTAAGGGGAATAGAGCGGTGTCCATGGAGGATCTTTCCACCTCCACGCCTCTTTGGAAGGATGGTATCCTAACAAAGTCTGCATGAGGCTTTGTACCTTAGGCATCTACTCTTTAGGCTCTGCTCTTCCTCCCTCTCTCACAGAGTGTGGGATGACCAGTGAGAGATGCCTGCCCAAACTGTGATGACCAGTCAGGCTCTGGGCTTACAACGAGATGCTGGTTCCCTTCTGGGAGCCAAGGCCTGATTCAGGAGCTGTGCTTAATCTGGGCAGAGGCAGGCTTGCCAAGAGAAATTAGGAATAAAGCACTTAAGGGAGGCTTCAAGTCACTGCGGCACTGAGGCCACTCAGGATTTTATACTGAACAAAAACCTTTGGGATAAATTATCAACTAGTGTATTCTACAGAAGAGTTCAGTTATCTGCCGCATTTTTTATTTTCTTCTCTTTCAGCTTAAAATATCTCTCTGATCCAGAAGCAAATTTTGGTGAAGACTGGGCTAATGCTGTAGATTTCATTGCCGCCACACACTTCAGTACAGACTTACAGACCACAAACCACTTCCAGGTCTTCCTGCCCCAGAAGATGCTTGTTGAAGGGGATGTTCCCCCATCCATTAGTGACTTCAGTCCAGAGCAAAATAAGGTCCTGGTGTCACTGAGAGTTCTTCACAAAGTAAATAAATTAACAGGTATGAACCTGACCTAGATATGTATGTCATATCTATATAACAACAGATGTCTGTTGTGCATAATATTTTATATCTTGTTCTCTCTACATACCTTTCTCCATATGAATATAGTGAATGTTTGATATAAAGTATTATAAACACATCTTAAAGAGTAACAGTAAAATAATTAAAAATACAACCATAAGCAAACAACACACCATTTGTGGGTGGGATATGCTGGTGGGATAACACTGACAATATGAGAGATTTCAGTGAGGGGAAAAAAAAACAAAACAAAAAAAAAACAAAACAAAAAAAAAAACCACCAAAAAACAAAAAAAAACCAAAAACAACATTTTGGGAGCAGATGATCTTAGTCTTTCTTTTCCCAGTTTTCATAGGAACTTTAAAGACAGAGACTTTTTTTTGTTTCACTAGTTGACTCTGAAACTATTAAAACTGTAAATGAAATTATTATACCAGTTGAACAAAACCAACCAACCAAGCAAACAAAAAGTAAATTATCATGAGCAACAGTTTTTGTGTCCACAAGTGTTCTGGTTTCAGTTTTTGGTTTTCTCTTGGTCTTTGATTTAGCAGAGATCTGTCCCAGCAAAACTATCCGTAGTCAATGCTGACTTCATCGTATTCAGCAAAATAAGTCGTGCATCACCATCCAGTGGTGCATCTCAGAATTACACTCTCCTGAGGATTCAGTTCTTTCCTAGATACTTCTGGGTTGGCTATTTTTGTTTGACCTTTATGAAGCAAAGTTATTTTTAATCTTTAAATTAAAATAGAATGTAAAAAATACACTGAAAAATTAGCATGGCATCTATGATCCTCTTCTATCTGTACATTTCACTGAAAATTCTCTCACCAGTTGTATTTAGAGCTGAAAAAGATGTGAAATAAAGCTATTCAGTGCTACCAAAGAGCATCCTCCCATCACAGAGTGCTTCTCTCACTTTTTTCACATTGCATTATTTTTTGGAATCTGAATAAGGGTCTAAACAGATCTATTGCCTGCTTGGCAGCCTATGACACAGTTCAGGGTTTCTTGACATACCTCCAGGACGGGAGAGGAGCACAGCAAGGAAAAGCATGACCAGAAGGACAGGAAGGAGGGATGAGAGCACCAGGGTAGCACATCAGGTGAGGACAGCACTGCAGGGAGAGAGGGAAGGATGTATGGATGTTGAACACTGTAAATTGAAGGAAAGAGAGAGATAAGTTTCATGCAGATGCAGCCATAATGAATTCCATAGCTGAAATCCCTTGCTTTACAGGGGAGAGGTTTCCCTGACTTTGCTCTAAGGAATGAGCTTTGAATTCAGCTGAGAATTAAATGCCAGCTAATTCAGCCTGGTAACTGATTTGCAGATCAGAAAAAGAAGCTTTAAAATAAATTTGACTTCATCTAAATCCACAGCCTCAGTGGGGTCTTGAAAGACCCTATCCTAATGTTACAAAACACAGGTGACAAAATATACTGGTTTTGTAGATGCTTTTAAATACATCCTGTATTTAGAACAGGGTTCTCTACTGGTACTGCAAACTTCAACAGCAGATAGAAGGTCTTACTACCTCCTAGGATGGGACCCTGTCCAACCCATAGTGAGACTTGATTTCTTGATTCAGACTTTGATTACTCTTTATTTTCGTATTAGTTGCCTTGATAGTCCAGCAGGAACTGTATTGAGAGTGTTGTGCTGCTTCTAAAGCTTCCCTACTCAAGGACTGTCAGATCAACTTTTTACCCAAAGGCAGAACAGGAAGAGAATAAAGTCTTCTTAGTTTTCCACTAGACTTTTTTAGACTCCGATTTCCCCTCTATCGACTCTAAAGATGAGCACTGAGTGGGATGAGGAGTAAGTAGTGACTATCCTGCAAACCAGTGCTAATGCTAGGCTGGGTTGGCCAAGCCGCATGTCCTAGAGAGCCACTGCTTAGCACCTGGACAAAAGTATTAGGATCATTTGCTTTTTTAGCTTGAGGTCTTAGCTGGCAGAAAGTGAACACTCTTTGTTTTAGAATGAAAACGAAGACAGGCCTGATTATAACTCCCAGGCTACTGCTCCATAAACCACAGAGCTGTGTGCCAGAGCAGACAAAGACCTTCCCATAAGTCTTCAATCATTTCGACCTGCAGCACTGGTGACAAGGGAACAAGCCCCATTGTCTGTCAATACAAAGGATCCTGAGCTGAATGAATGGTCTGCGTCTCCCTGCACATTTGTAGGCAATTATCACCCCATCAGCAAGCTCCAGCTTTGTCTACATCTCTCTGTCCCCAGGAGAGTGTCGAGTGCTCGTTGCCAGACAGGCACTTGGTCCCTGGTACGCTGTGAGCTGCATGCGCTCCATGCTAATTTGACAATGTCATGTGTTTCTTTCCAAGGAGGATTGCTGCTGAAGCTCTGGCAGAAGGCTATGTCCACCGAAGCAGGAAGAAAAAAGGGCCGAGAACTGATTGAAAGCTTGACTTCGAGCCAGAAACTTGAACTACTTGACCTAGTAGGAATTTAGAATTATTTGGAAGGACATTATTTGAAAGTTCCCAGCTCCTTGAGAAAGAGTGGTTCCAAGGTGGATTGATTTAATCTTTTTGCAGATGTGTCTGGTAATCTGGCTTTGGTAATTTCTTACAGCAGGATTTCCTGAGTAGATATGTGTGTCTCTCTCTTATATGGAATCAATATTTTTAACCTTAATTTTCCTAATTATCTCATTTTTTAAACTCAATTTCTTATAAATGAAAAGCCTCATAGGAAAGTCTTACTTTACTAGTTTTTGTGGCTTTATAAATTATGTATTGGAGACAAAATTAAAAGCAGACAAAATATATTCTGTTTCAGACCACTTTTTTTCCCTTGTAGGCAGGGATTCCCCTAGATATGTAATTACTTGATGGTCTAACAGATTATCATGAGAAACGTTTTTTCGAAGTTCTGATCCAAATGCAATGCCTTGACTGTTTCCCACTGTTATAGGTAAAAACTGATTCAGCCAAATTAAAAGAAAAAAACCAATAAATTTTATATAAGGGTCAAAATCTATCTGAGCCAGCCACAAAGAAAAGGACAGAGCCGAGCCCGGGATCGGCGCTGGGTGAGACACAGCTTCAACCGCTCTAGCAGAGGGTCTCCTATGCTTCACACCACCAGTACTGCGCGAGCAGTTTTTATGCAGTTTATTTTGCTCGAGGCCGGGATGTTGGTGATCAGCCTTTTCTTTCTATTCAAAGTCCCACATATTCATAAAGTCTCTTTTCTATGCCTCGGGTTGAACAATCTGAGGTCCAGGAAGCGATGTACATTGATGATGGAGTTATGGGAACCCGGCATTAAGATGTATCTTTTGGCGGTTCCAGTGATCTTAATCTCGGGTAGTTGTCAGGAGGATCGTCGCTTGGGAGTTCCTAGATCATCTCAAGAAACGACCCATCTCCGAGCTTGCTACATGTATTAACTTGTAAATGAAGCCTTATCGGCAATGCTTTCGACATACATGAGACAGCCTTCCTCCTCTTTCTGCTCTGGCTCGCTTGCTTTGAGTTTATATTTTTTGTCATAAAAAAACTCCTATCTATATATTACTTTATAGGCACGAATTATGCTTATTACACATAACACCACCAAAGCTGTTTTTTTGCAGAGCAGCCACAATCAAACTGGAAGCTTCCAGGCTTTTCAGATTAGGTACTTGAGTACAGATAGATTCCCTTGCTATGCTGTTTTGCAGCAAGTACATGCCTCACGTGGTAGAGCAGAGCTAGTCCAGAGCAGTCCCGAAGAAAATTAACTCTGTATCAGCCTTTACAAGACAACAGAGATATCTTGTATTTGATTCATTTCATTTGCTTCAAGAAAACTTTGATCTATATATCAATTTATGTGATTATGTATATAATACATAACCTGTATAACCACAGGTTGCTTTTCCATTTCCCCATATCTAATCCACTTGTTGCAGTGTGCCATACGTTGGATTTGTTTACTGAGGAAGAGCTGTATTTGCAATGTTATATATATTTGCAAAGTGTTGTTCCTAGTCTTTGGGGTGATAACACATATTTGGAATCAGTTATAACTTGAAAACAGAGTTATGGGAAGGTGAGTCAGCGGCCCTGCATGCAGACAGGGCTTGAAGTTTCTTGGGAAAGAAGGAAATGAATGAAAAATGTCTTTGCCTACAGCACTGGGCTTGGATCTAGATGATCTTTAAGGTCCCTTCCAATCCAAACCCTTCTGCAATTCTATGAAAATAAATAATTTATTTTCATTCCATTTTCCCGGTTTGATTTGTCCTTTCTTCCCAAATTTGCATGATATTTACACTGTAAATTAAGAAATAATTATCATCACATTGAGCAGTTAAACACCATTCTGTCCTTTAATGTCCCAGGACAAAGGTGTTAATTATTCATTGTCATGTAATGGATAAACTCTTAATGTACCATCATTAGCTAACAATTTTCAAAGGAAATACATTAATGAGGTGTAAGAAAATGTGGGAGTTTTTACCTTAATTACCTGGTTCATAGATCACAGTAATTAGATTCGAGCAGACTTTAGATATAATCCAAAAGTAATCACCACAGCTGCCAGCTGCTAAAATATTAAGTTAGTTGTGCTCCAGAAAAGTTAGAAATTTTTTGACCTTTTCTGTGGTTAACTTAGATTTAACTTAAGATATGCTTTGAGAAAACAAAAAGAGCCATTAGTACAAACTTTTAAATTGCACACTGCTGCACTTGAGGGAGTATTTATAAAACACATTTTTTAAAAGCAAATTAGTCCTTACCTGAATTTATGAAACATTAGGAAATAGTTCAGAATTTTGAAAAAGAGTGATCTTTTTTAATACAGCATCAAGCATTTATGTATTTCATACACTTTGTCCTAATCCAACAAGACAACCAGTCAGATAAAGACTTTAGAAATTGGCCAGTGATTGTTCTTTGGAAGCTGAGGAATGTATAAAAGTTTAGGCAAAAAGAGAGAAAGGCATCAGGAGAAAGCTTTAGAAATGTGGTAGGATGGCTTTGGAGAGGAATGGGAGAGCAATATTATCAAGGAGACTGCTTGATAGTAAGAGCTAACAAAAGCTAAGCAGCACTCCCAGTGAGAAGGACTCACAAAGCATAAGGGTTTTTCCGGCTCAGCATTAGTCTGGGGTTTGCTGCTCTGCTCTCATGCCTTTTACTCACGTGGTCTCTCTACTGAGGAATGCCTGGCATTAAGCAGGGCTACTTCCTATTTGACAGAGGTGGTGTTTAAAAAAAGCAAAGCCACAACTGGCTTCAGAAAAACAGGGGGTTAAACTTCTGTACGCACTTGCAAATAGCAAGCCTAAGGGGATTGGAACAAATGACATTTGGGGGTGAAGAAGGGAAATTTAGAAATTAAATATGGTAAAGGAAGAACTTGGGAAAATAAAAACACAGCAGAAAAGAACCTGTCTATCCTTAAAACTTGGGCAATAGTGCTGAATACGTGCAGTCCCTTCTCCACAGCTCATTTTAGGCAGGTCAGCTCCTTATTTCTGAGCACTGTGCAGTTTTCAGTGCCTTTGCTACAAGAGTGATCACATTTCTGAGGAATGGTCAGAGGTGAGGTTCTTGTCCACATAATAGCAACTGGGCATACAGCTGCTGTGCCTTACTAAATACTATCCCAAACTTACATCACAGAAATATGTAAGGGCTGACCTCTCCACCTATTCTTCCACAAGGGGAATAGCAACCTTGTCCTTCTCTAGGAAAGGTACCTGTGTCTTCGCAGAACAGCAGACAGATGTCAGCAGGCAATTTAGCTTTCTTAGGCATCAAGACATGGAGCTTACAGGGCAAACACCCAGGGTAGTCATTAGCAAAGATGCCAAAAAACTCTTTTTTTCTTTCAAGTAGGAATTGGACTTCTAGGTTTTCCCTCCCCTGTGATCCTAATCTGTGGAGAATTGGGCGTTCCTTTCCAGCCTACGCTCTCTAATGAATAGTAAAGCACTTTTTTTTTCTGGTGGGAAAAAGCACACCTGGCAAGTGTGGAGAGAAGAGCATTCTTGCCCAAGGCAGCCTCTAATATGGCAGAGAGGAGGTTTTGCAGGGAAGCAGAAGATGTAGATTTGGACTTTGACAGATAGACACAAAACTAACCTAATATAAGTATTTTAAATGTTGTGCACAACATTAAAAACCCTCTGCATTTCTCAAACCCAAATTGTTCAGTTATTTTCTCTGACCAAGGCATTTTATCTGCCCCTCTCAGCAGGGTGTTGGAGGCTGTGGACTTTCAGTTCCTGCTACCAGAGGCAGTGAGATTCAAGATGATGGAGACCTATTATAACACTTCAGTCACCCTAACCTCAGTAACCTCAGGAGGAACACGTTGCCTCTCTGGTTTTGATATAATTTAAAAATATGAATATGCTTGTAGATTTGAGTCTAAGCTCATTTTGGATTTAATTATCTTTTTTACAATGAGACATAATGGCCATGAGGTGTTTGGAGAACAATGTGCATGGCACAAACTGCCACAGGCAGAGGCTGTCAAGGATCCCTAGGAGGATGTAGGGGAGCCTGGGGCTGCAGACCTGCCTAACTGCACCAGATGGAAAGGGCTGCTTGGTTGGGAAGCATTGACAGTGGCTCAAAATTGGTTTTAGAGGATGAGGAATGGAGGCAGAATCATGTAAAGATTTGTTAGAAGACATTTATACCTACTCAAAACATGGCTAGAAAAAACACAATAATTTAAAAATGTTTTTTAACTGATGAATGCCTAATCAAACTCTCCAGGACAGAAAGAGCAATAAAATAAAATCCTTAATATCTCTCACTTCCTTCTGCAACCTGTTTGTAGCTGTGGGAAAATTTGCATGAACTGTTTGTGTGTGTTTGCAGCAAAGGACTGCAGCAGGTAAGGTGGACAGATAGTGGCAGTATAAACTAAGCTTCTGGACTAGTAAAGTCATTTCAGAAAGAAAAGCTCTTTCTATCTCTCCTTTTGTGTGACATTAGGTCCCAAAATACTAACAGATGTGATCACTGAACCTAAGAGAGCAAACAACTGAAATAAGAGGGAAAAGGAAAATAGTCTTTCTGCTGACAAAGTAGCTGCAGTGTGGGGCAATCCTGAGCCCTGCTCAGATCCTTCCTCTGCACCCTGAGGACCAGAGGAATTACAGAAGGGTGGTATATTTGCAAGAAAGGAAGATCATAAGATCTGAGGCTGCCCTGGGAAGAGGTACTGCTTTCTGAGGCTGGCCTGAGTCTCTTTTTGCCAGCACTGCTGCATCTAGAGCCTCAGGGACAATGTCACAGAGACATGGGGATAAGGCACATGGATGTACAGGCATTTCTTAGATCCTGGTGGAATCATCTCCTTGACACACCATGCAACTGTTTCCACATGCAGCCAAATGTTAACAAATATAAGGGATTTAAAGTTACATGAGAAAATTAAAATGGTCAGACTGAGCTATCCACCCTGGTACCCCTGCTCTGCACAGAGCTGGCAGCAGTAGACTGGGGTTAAGAGCAGCAAATGCAGGGCAAAGGCAGGGTAATCTCTCCTTATACTCAGCCTGCCAGCAGCTGGCAGTCTGCACTTACATCAAGCTCACATGGTTTATCAGTCCCAGAGAAAAGAGTTGTGAAAGGTTATCTTAGAAAATACAAAAACCCAAGAAAAGATACAGAGTAAGTTTATCAAAGAGATTTATTATTGCGAAGCACAAGAATACTCCCAGTGCAGATACATTAAGAGAACAAGGGAGGAAAATTAAAAAAGAAACAAACAGCAAAACCTGCCACTAATACATGAAGTAGAAGCAAGAGAACATTCTCTTCAGAGACTATCAGTTTTAACATGGTGTCAGGAAGTTGAAAATTTACATGGTAAAGGTGCATCAAAGTCTAAAATTGTAAGGAAAACACCTGGACAGTCTTAGAAGGGGTAGGAAAGATATCATATGTGTTAAGTGAATAAACAGTGGCTTCATATTGGGAGCATTGTGGTAGATAACTGCTCCTGCGACATGTGTCATTTAAAGAAAAGAGTTTTGGAGTTTAAAGAAGAATGCAGGGAGAAGATTCTTCTTATCTTCCCAGGCACAAAGGCTGGATATATACAAAAATGTGCATGTTGATCATCCAAACAGAAAATTCTGTCTCACTAAGGGCTTATGCACACATGGAGTGCTGTGGAAACAGCTGCTTCTGATCAGGTCCTCAGTGAGAACTCACTGGAAATACTTCTTAGTATTAAAAGAGATAAGCCTTTAAGCTAACAAGTCTGTGCAAAAGCTTATGCCAATCTTTTGCAAAGCAAATATCTTATTATTTAAATACACTTGTATTCTCTTCAGGCATAGCAATTGTGGTTTGTGTTCAGCTAAATATGGCTTTCCCTTCCTGAATGAAGTCTTCTTGAGCATTAATGTCTGAGAGTGATAACCATGTCCCTCAAGGATTGCCATAACATTATAGCTTTGTCAAACACGTATCAGCAAACAGTATGAAATCACTGTGGTCATCTGTATGCTGTAAGGGAGCCACAATACTTATTAAGTCTTTAATATTGAACACAAACCTTTTATTAGGATCTTACTTCATGCCTCCTTCTTCCCCTCTGCTTTCCCCAGCAAGACTGGATGTCCTTTCTTCACAGCAAAAGAGAGCACCATGTACTCTCTTCCATCCAGAACTGAGTGCAAATGGCATTGTCCCACTGTGTCATGTAAACTGAACAGCCAGGATAGTTCCCATTTCTGTCATAGGACATGATGTTGGCTCACATGCCTGAAGAAAAGATATGTGGGAGACATCTCTGCTGCTTATATATTTACAGAGTTCATTAAACTGCCACCTTTACTCAGAAGAATGAAACTCATTCAACTCAGTGAGGCTGAATATACAAGACAGAATTGCATCACATGACAAGGGTGACAGAACCAGGCTCCTTATATGAGAAGATCTATACAAAGCAGAGAAATTGTTTCTTTGGAAGCATTTTAAAGGGAAGAATTTCCAGAAAGGGCTGATAAGCCTTTGTTTTTTTTCACTAGATCCCAAATGCCGATGTAGAATATCCGGAAGAATCTTAGGTTTGTTGGGAAAGTTACTGCACCCAGTTTGTTCACACACATCCTAACACTTATAGCAACTAGAGGACACCTTGTTTTTTCTAGGCTATCTCAGCCTCTCCTTGTATGTCAGAGTCTCCATGTCCTCAAGCCCATCCACATGGGCTTTTGTAGGACTCACTGCAATATGTCTGCACCTTTCTTGCATCAGGGAGCCCAGAACTGACACAGTAGTCCAGATGTGGCCTCACCAGTGCTGAGCAGAGAGAAGAATGACCTCCCTCTACCTGCTGGCACATCCTGCCACTGCAGCCCAGAAGGCTGCTGTCTTTCCTCTCCTCCTTTCTTCTATAGAAACCTGGTACTTTACTGAAGGAAGTCATGGTAGTAACATATCATACCTTTCAGAAATCCAGCAGATGACAACATCACGTTCAGTAGTAAAGTAAAAAAAAGAGAAAAAAATCAGTAGAATACAAAAAAACCCTCATTTTATTCAAATACCAGGCTGCTGAAACAAATGGGACTGTTTTGAGCTGCCAAAAGACACATGCAGATTTTTTTTAAATGCTTGATATGTATTTAAAATACCCACAAGTGATGTGACAGCCACTTTTGTACACACCTGCAAGCCGTATTAACCAGATATGCAAAACATTGTATGCTACATATGCATGGAATCAAAGTACTCTAAGCAATATTCTTAATACTTAATTGTAACTGATTTTAACGAGGATGAACATTTATCTTGAATAAATTAATGTGAGACAATATTAAGAAATCCTAAATTAATTTGCATTAGTGAAAATGAATCATTCAGTAGAATTTTAATAGACAAGTCTGAAGACACTTTACTGTCTGCTTGAAAAGACTTTTGCTTTAAAGTATACTAAGGCATTTTTGGAGTTTTTGCTTTTTAACTCTTCCATAGAACCAGAAATAGGGTATGTCCAGGCTTTCTAAACACATTCCCTTTCTCCACCCTGCTGATTTCTGGATATGCCACTCTGATCAAGCTGCTGTTGACTGGAAATCCCTGGCACACCAAATATGTGTTTAGATATCAGTTCTTGATATTTTTCCCTGAAAGTAAAATTACTGCCAGAGGGTTATGCACCTATCCTAGGTGGATAGGGATGGTATGGACACAAATTCTTCAGATCCGGCTTCTGTCTACCATTTGTGGCTGCATTTTCAGCAAATTGCTGAATATAATAGCTTTAGTGTGATTCTGGATATTAGCAGTACAAAGGGTTATAAAGATGGCAATGCTACATAATTTAGGCACTCCTAGGCCTTGTGAGAGGAGTAGCTTTGCTTTCCAGGGGAAATTACATGTTGTGCAATGGTACTACTTGTGCTTTGTTCATCATGTGAAAAACTGACAGAATCTGGTCATTTCCAGTTTGAGCCTAAACCTGAAGCACGTAAGATTGGCTAAAGAAATTAATGTCCACCTTAATAATCCTTTGTTACCCTTTCCTTCTCAAAAAAAAAAAAAAACAACCAAAAATCAAAACCCTAAGGAAGCAACCATGCAGCTGTGTCAGTAAGGGATGTTCCTTTTGCATATGCCCTACAGAAGTTCAGGAAATAACTGGAATTTCAGGTGCAGTAAGAATGAAGGATTGGACTTGGCATCGTTCTCTGAATTCACTAATAAATACGTGCAGAAGAGCTTTGTCCCTTCAAAGGGTCATGAGACATTAGCTGGTTTGACTTCTTATTTAGGACAAGTAAGCAGTTTAGTTTCGCAGGGGATTATTATAGCTAAATTACAGCCTTGTATGCTCTCCATGAGTCAAGAAGGACACTTTCATGAGCAGCTTTTTCTTACAGTTGTGGTCAATCTTGATGTGTGAAGGACACAGCTTCCTACTTGTTTCCAGCTAATTTCAGAATTATTTTCCTTCAGATGTCTCTGAAAACAAACAAAACATAATGACAGGGTGAAACAGGAAATTTTGTATTTGGATTTAAAAATTGCACAGGGAGTACAGGTGAATGAGTTCTTGAGACAAATTAATGGCTATGAGTTAGGGCTTGTCTGTACCATGAAATGGTTTGTCAGTACAATTACACAGCAATCCAAAGACTACAACAAAAATAAAGCTAATATATGACTCCAACACAGCTATGCCAGCAAATTTGCTTAAGTATGTGAAACTCTTACCAGTAAATTTTTCTTTTACTGGTATAGCTTGTGCAGTTTAGGGAAATATTTAACCTTCACCGAGCAAAAGAGCTCATTTAGTCAGTATAAACTGTGACTCCATCAAAACGTTTTTCTAGTGTATCTCCAGTGTGATTACAACCATGGTGTCCCCTGTGTCATATTCCGGTCTGGCAGACATAGTAGAAGAGGCTTGGGGAGAGGCTTTCCAAAGGATGTGCCCTGTGACTGATGCAACAGAGCTACAGGCCTGGAGAGAAGTTAATTCATAATTTAATTAATATTTAATGGCAATATGCCAGTGTGCCAGATTTCACCAGTGGGCTGTATTCATAGCTGTGCCAACTACAAAAACGTGGTTGAATATACCCTGTGGGGGAATGGTAGGGCTTGTTTGAGAAGGAAGAACATCTAGAACATCTAGATAATCATGGCAGTCTTCCCTGCCCTAAGGATCTCTGAACCTTCAGCTGCTTTGAGACAGGTCCTTTGAAGTCCTGCCTGAGTCAAACCTAAGATCTGCAGCTCTTAGAGCAACACACTCCTTATTTGCCCTCTCTTGACTCTTTCTTCTCTCTGTAATCACCATTGATTGCAACTTGGAAAAAAGCTTCACTTCTCATATTAGAGAAAAGTGAAAACAGCAGGCAGCTGAAAAATTATCTAGCCATGAAAATTAGCAAGGTAGATGATGCCCACAAATCTGCATTGAAAGTTACTTAGGAAGGGGATTTCAAAACTGCTGAGAACACACAACTACAGCCATAGATTTGGGTTCTTCACTCCAGTATACCCAAGGCTACAAAATCTGCTTCAACCCTTCATGCAGAGGCTTTTCTATGACAGAAACAGCTCGCTCAGAGGGTCAGTGGTATGATAGCTACAGAGAAATGTCCTAGGAAAACATTAAAAAAGGATTAATCAAGATGTACTGGGGTCAGAAAGGGTGATTTTCATTTGTAGCACTGTCTTTAGTTTTCAAATATGAATCTCAGCACAACCAAGGTAAAAAATAAAGAAAAAATTGCACCTTAATCGGTTTCATACAATCAGTTTTAAAAAATTGGTACAAATTGAAAATAAAGAAAACTATTTTGTCCAAACAAAACCACCTCAGCTGAGTTGAGTTCATGGGAACAGGAAAACACAGCTGTGTAGCTTTTTCATTCCTTACTGCATTTCCCACTCTTTTCTACTTTTCCTTTTTTTGTGTCCTATTTAATAAGCACAGAAGCTTAGTCAGCTGAGACCTTTCTTTTTCTGGCACTTGTGTGCAGTTCAAGTCCAGAAAGCAACCTCCTGAAACAGCCTGACAGCAGTACTCATTTTCAGCTCTCCAGGTGTCTGGACCACATTGTTTCTGTCCTTTTCCAGCCATGCAGCTATCAACACTGGAGACAGACTCTGCCTTTTACTGGTTTTGCTGCTGAAATTTTTGTGGTTGTTACTGTTCCTGTTCCTGCATGCCTCCATCTCATTTTTGGTGTCAGGGACATAGAACAAGACATTACAGCAGCACCAGAGTTATTCCAATTCAATGGTTGCAATGGACCTTCTATCTTCCCATTTTCTCACACCAGAAAAGCCACTGTTGATATTTGTAATACGGTCCAAAAGGCTGTCAAGCTGAGGGCTTTCCTCCTTAAAAAAGAAGAAACAACTCATGGCTGAGTTGTAAAAGGAGAGAAACTTGTCATGCTGAAAAGAAAGCCACACATTTTAAATGCTTCCAGGGTGGTGTGGGTTTTTTTTTTCTTATTTTCCCTTGAATATTTAATGAAAGGTTAAAATATGTTAATGATGGTTGTTGCTATAGCAAGCTCAGGCATCTGTAGTGAAGTCTCTTACTTAATTGCTTGTTGTTCTGGAGTGATGAGGTCATGTTAACATCATTGACCCTCTGGGCACATTTATTCTATCAAAATTAACATAGCAATGACCTGAGGCAAGTCTCTGTTCTTTATTTCTCCCTCCTGCTTAGGATGGAGGGAGACTTAGGGACTGACTTTTTACTAGTATCACCCTGGCATGCTTCAGCCCTGATCATGGAAAGATTTTGAGAGGGACGCTGGTGAAATTCTGCAAATAATATATACTGGTTATTTTATCGACATATTTTTAAAGACTTTTGCTTGTATTAGGGATTAATTGCATATGCCCACGTCAAATCCTTATTTCCCAAAATGCTCACAAGTGCAAGTGTGGAATCTTGATAGGAACTTAATGTGCTAGAAAAAAGCCATAGCACAGATTTCTGATGGCTGGGGTAGACCAGCAGGCTGGAGGAGCCACATGCTCCTTGGCTAGCTAATGATTTCAAAGGGTGGATATATCTGTCAGCCATTAAGGACAAAAATTTTTGGGATTGCTTTATAAACCAAAGATTATCCAAAGAGAGTGGTCTCCCTCAAGGCAGCAAAGGTCCTTTTCTTTCAAGTTTTGCTAGTAATCTTAAAGAAGACAACAAATAAACTGAAACTTTGCTTCCATTAACAGGGAATTTAAAGGGCAGGTGGATAAAGACTTTGAAGAACTGATGCCACAACAGCAAGTTCTATGAACAGATGTCGATCCTTTAGGCTGGTGTTGCCTCTTGAAAGTATGCCTTCCCCTTAATGCCTATGGTCAGAAAGGATATGTTAGTCAGAAGAGAGCTTAATTCTCTCTTTCTCAACTTCTTTACATGATAGAACCTCAATAGCATGTGGACTGAGGAAGAAATGTGTTATTTGAAACGTCCTACTTCGTTTCATTCTTAGTCTTTTCTGTAACTTTGGAGTCTCTGTGTCTGTGAGCAGGGGGAGACATGGCCACACACTGCCCTGGATGTCATGTCTCTGAGGGTTTTGAGCATTGCAGAAAAAAACCCAGCCTACTTCATATTCACTATGTTGCTTAACTTAAACACAGTATGAATGTTGCGCATAATTTAAAAATAAATACAAAGTACATTTGGAAGTTAAATACTTCATATTAAATCTCTGAAACACAATATTTCAAATTTTTCCTGTGTTTTCAAGGGTTTATCATCACAAAAGAAACAATTCAGCCAAACCAAGTGAAATTCATAGAAGGTTCAGCTATGAGTGAAAAGAACTGCGACCACAGTCTCACTCATATCAAGGAAAATTCTCATCTGTGTTTAGCTGGAAATGACACCTAGAGATTTTTAGAAATAAAGGCCCTCTTCACTGGCACTTAAAGTCACTACAGACTGCCAGAGCAGAACATTGCAGATTTAATGAAAGCTATTAAAGCATCAAAACAGTCATGCACAGGAAGGCATCCACTTCCAGAAACAGGGAAAGGGCTGCATTCAGAGCACTATAATTTCGGAGCAAATTGGCACAAACCAGAAAAAAGGCCTTCTATCCCCAGAACAATGATAGTACTCCTTTAATAAAGGTGACATGGCTAAGAGGTCACAGGTGGCAGCTCAGAGGAGCCTTTTCTGCCTTACTCACAGGACATTTGCAGCAACAGTGGAAGTTCCCAGAGGAAAACCTCTCTTATTTTGGGAAGTGAAGGTTACCAGCCAGTCTGAAAAATCACTCTGCCTTCACTTGTTTGCATCCACAAGTGATCTCAGCTTACCTTCTTCCTTTGGAGAATGTATGCTCATTTCTAATGCTGGTGCCATGAAATACTTTTCTTATGTTTTCAATTATGTTTTCATCAATATAGCTGTAGTCATGCTCTTCTTCCTCTTCCTCTTCTTCCTCATAGTTTCTTGCTAGGCCTGAAAAATCAGCAAAAAAATAACTCTAAGGAAATGGAAGGCTCAGCCCTTGGCCTAGAGAAGAAAAATTGTACAATTCAAAAAGACAACCATAAAAGCAACGAAAACAGTGTTCTCTTCACTTTCATATTTTTCAGAGATCCTAAATGACTTGCTCAATTTCCTGAACAGTATCTGTGACAGAACAAGAATGAAAATTAGCTGAGCACTTTACAAGAGTGTCTTCCCTCAAGAATTCCTATTTCAGGTTTTCATAGGCTTATACCTCTAAGTCGACCACTCCCTGCTATCTATGCATGAATAACTTTAAAGTTTACTGAAAAGTTTAGCTGGTGTAATCACTAACAGCATAAAAGCAGGCAGATAAAATTATCTGACCATATAAAGAGAAGAGCAGTCCTTCTGCCATAAGTTGCATGTACCATCCTTACCACAGAGGTGCTCCCATGCTTTTGTGACAAGAGGAGCCCTGCAGCTAGGGAACCACGGTGTTACCTTGGGATTTCCTAGAGCCAGAACTCCCCCCCCCCCCCCCATTGCTTCTTACTTAGAAGGTGATATAACAGAGACACAGGGTTGAGAATGGCATGAGGTTAAAATGAAAGGTTTTGAAGTGCATTTCTTTACATCCACTTAGACTGGCCTGAAGCAGCACTGAGGACAAACTTTTCAGAAAGAAGCAATGTTTCCCCACAAGAGCAGAGATCCTCACTGGAGGCCTCTTAGTGGCTCCAGCACTGTGGCGGGCTCTACTCTGCATCTGGGTAGTGTAACAACTTCACTTTACAGGTCACAGTGGCTCTGGCTGCTGCCAGAAGGCCCCAGGGTCTCATCCCCTGCTTGGGTTATCCACCACTTCCCCGAGGCTAGAGGAAGCTCTGCAAGATGTGTGGGACCACTGAACTCATGGAACTAAACTCCATAAGGATCGGTCCATGGATGCCCCATTTCACCCCTCAGAGCCACCCCATCCCTTAGCCCAGCCTGTGGTGGGCAAGAGCCAGGTGGCAACAGGACCAGCTAGAACTGAGATCATGGTGGTGATAACATCACAGATCCCCTGCCAAGGCAAATCATCCTCACGGTTTATCAGGAAGTCTCATAAGTCACAGAGCTAAGAGGATACTGTGTTTTTAAAGCCTAAACTTTCACTTGAAATTGCAAACCAGTGTGCAACACTGTTGTGGGTACAGCTGCTCCTGGCTGATTAATTTTCTAGGGCACAACTGAAACAGCCTATCACAGTGTACTATCTGACCTCCCAGCAAGCCATGTTTGTCAAACAGGTTCTTCTTTATGAAACCAAACTTCTCAAATAAGAATCCTCCCAGTCTTACACTTTCAACCACCTTCAACAAGAGAATAACTCTCTGATTTCTTAGCAGTCTCCAAATCCCACTTGTGTTCCTCTGAGGGAACCTGAAGTTCCCTCTGAGGTTCCTCTCCATGACTGAGGGGTCTCTCCCTGAGAACTGGGTAATAGTAATTTCTTTCTGAAGGTGTGATCCTTTCCTTCATAGGTTTTCTATGGCTGGAAATAAATACAAGGTTAATCAAGTATCTGTCTGGCTACACCAGAGCAGAGTTTATCACAGACCTATATAGTCACAAATTCCCCACTACTGAATTAGCAAAGTGTTTCCAGATCTAGGCATGAAAAGAAAAATGAATCCCAAAACAAAATCCCAAACATATGATTAGAAATGCATGGAATATCTCACATGTGGTCACTGTCTTGTTAATAAACATTTCCTGGTTTGTAGTTCATTTGCAATTTGGCTGTGCTTGGTATCAGTAAAAGCAAACTAATGAATAAAACAGGCACTGAAAGAATAAGCTAATCCCCGTGACTCAGCAAGGGAAATATTGTTTGTGCACTTAGACTTGCTAATACGGATATAAGGTACAGATTGATCATGGATGGCATAGCCAGGCTTTCTTCTTTCCCAAACACATGTAAACAAATTGATGCACTTCTAAGCAAGACAGCTCAAGGAGAAAGAACGTTAGTGTCATCAGGCCAGACTAAATTACAGCTGTCCCCAGTCCCAAACCTGTTCAGAGTTCCTTTTGAAATGTATATATTTACACTTCAATAAAGCATTAAGCAATGAATGAGACAAGCTGAACAGTCCAAGGGGGATTCTGAACACTGAAATCAATGCAATTTTCTTCTGTTTGAAAAATAAATCTATTAGCCTCAACACTGAATTACTGAATCAGATAGGCCATCTCAGCCTGCCAAGAAAACAAGGCTTATGTCATCACATGCCTTATGTCATCTCCATCCATCCATCAATTTCTTCAGTACTTTTACAAGTTTATTTCTGACAATTTCAGTCAGATTTGAAATGGGCACAGAAGTCTCACAGTGGTTACTAAAGCTTGAGTTGAATTAGTTCCTCTATTGAAAGAGAAGCATGCAGAACACAGCTGTTATCCACTCCATTTGGCAGCAGACAGCAGGATAAACCAGTGTGTGCATATTGGTTGGCCACTCAACACACACATAGCTCCAGACCTGCTCTTTTTCTTTTGATAGGAACACTGCAAGGAGAGTTTTGGTTATTATCAGGAAAGACAGAGAGGAGCAGTAGGGGACAACAGTCCTGAATACTTATTAAATCAAATTTCATTAATTCTACTCTTCCTGGAACAATTTGTGTAATTATATTTGCCTTTATAGTGGAAGGCTAGTGCTCTGCAGACTAAAAATTTCCATTAATTTCACTTGTATCTTTGAGTGAGTAGGATATATTGGCTTTTTCTCGGAATATACTTGCTGTTTTTCACAAATTTCAAGGTCAGAAATGTTTGTCATAAGTCTTCATTTTGCCCTTCTTCAAAAGGTACGCATCAGAAGTTGACGCAACTCACCAAGACCCTTGCTTGAAAGAAACAAGAGCTAGAGGCCCCAGCTCATATGCATGTACAACTCTGCACACCTAAACGCCTCTAGCTGTGTGACCATAACATAGTTTTATAGCTATGGTAAATATTTCAGATCAGTTCTAACTCTGCATGAATTAACACTCAATCACACAGCATTTATTATTTATTTATGCCTAACTTGAAAAAAAGTAGTTGTGAAATATTCTGCATAATAATGTTATGAACTCAACATGGTAGAACCACATCTTTATTTCTACACATCACTTAAGTGAAAGTGCACAGAACCAAAGGTATATGCATAAACCAAGCATTTTTTTATGAGCAGTAGCATTTTATTTACTGTGAGCCTGGTTCTGATGCTCCTCAGTGCTAATGAGAACTAATTCCCTAGGGAGTGCTGCTGAAAGCTGATCAGTGATAGAAGAAATAGAGCCCATAAAACTAATGGACTGTTCCTTGAGCTGATATCCATCAACCATTACTTCATGTGATGATGTAGCATATCTTTAAAAACTGTTATGTGCCACGATCAAAATATTTCATATAAACTGTAGGGTTGCATTCAATGTATGGATAATATTTATCTTCCTCTGGAATCTCTTAAACTAATGTTTGGAAAAGATTAGTCTGAATTTCTTTAAAAGAATCTTAAATTTTCTGAAATAGACAACTGTTGGTGTCTTTCACTGTCCTTTTACTTTAAAATTTTTTCCTTTATCAGTTTTTTTTTTTTTTTTCTGGTCTGTTTTGCTGGTTTTATTGAACTTTTTGAGACCTACTTTCTACTGTTTCACTACTGCCTCATATAAAATAAATCCCTAGTGTAACAACAGCTCTTGCAGATGAGAAATGGTTGCCACAAGTTTTAAACAATCTCATATTTCTTGCCTCATAAGTTCCTGCAAGAGGATGCAGAGCAGGGCTCAGGGCACCATCAGAGACATTCAAGTGCTGCTCTGCACAGGACTGGGGGAGCAGAGCCAGGCAGCACTGCCAGAGAGTGGGAAAGGGCACTGACATGAAATACCCTTTGGTTTATCTACATATAATGCTGTCATACCTCCTCCTTGCTACCACCTAAGCTCCTGTCTGAAATCTCTGAATATCACCACAATTAAAATAAGTCATATCTAATAAACCAGTGAAATCAGAAGGATTCAGAGCCTGTGCTTTCTTCCCCCTGCTGTAAAACAAGTTAGAGTTTGGTTGAGAGCAAAGCTGATTGAAAACATTTCAATATTATTTACTAAAGTATACTCACATCCTATAAAATGGTATGATCTCCATATTTTTAAGTAATTTTCGTGCCTTTTTTTAAACTTACCTCAGAAGATGTGTCAGTTTACAGATGAAAACACAAGAAGTTTTTTGGTTGTTTTTTTTTTTTTAAAGAAAATTACAAGACCATGGGAGCCAAAGAATCTAATACCAGTTTTTCCCTAATCAAAGACTGAGCTGAGTGGGGAAGCTGGAAGGAGTTGTCACACACACATACAGGAAAGGATTCCTAATTCATATTGCTTATTCCCATGCTTATTCCCATATTAGTTCAGAACACTAATACAAAATCCCTGAGGCGTCATCAAAAAAAGAGCAGCTTTTCTTTTTTTTCTTTTTCAAAATAATTCAGAATTCTACATTTTGCTTTAAGTTTTTGGGGTTATTATATTTAATTCATTTCAATATTTCTTTTAGAGCACAGTGCCATAGTCAAGTGTATTGTCTTCACTAATGGGACAGCAAGCTACAGGGGCAGAAGTTTCTTAAACCATCTTTGAAATTTTAGTAGACATATGTGCATCCTAAAGCACAAATGGAAGGCCCAACCCTCTTTTTCTTTCTCCAGCCCACTAGCCTCCTAAATCAAGTGCCCAAAGACAGAATATAGAAATACCTTCTCTAAAATATCCTGACATCAATGAACTAAATCAGCATAAACACTGTTTTGTTGCAGACTGTAACTATTCCAGAAACCTACACCATGAACAAGAAGATTATGTAATGTTATAGGAACTCCACTCAGAATAAATTTCAAGGATAAATCCTACCTTTATTAACATGAACTCTGTAAAGAAAGACAACAGAGGCTTTAAAATGGAGGAAAAAACATGTTTTTCTTTTCCAAACTATCTGGCCTTTGGTAAGAAGTAGAAATTGTTTCTGTAACTAGGGGGATTTTGGGGACTACAGATTCAACATCCTTATTAGGAATTTGAAACAGGTTGGTGCTTTGAAGGGTGGCTTAACATTCATCAGTAGAAGTTTAAAGATTAGTCAGTGAATGGTGCATTTCCTCCCACTCAAAACCTACAGGAGTGTGTCTGTGTTATTAGTCTTGACATATTTTCTAATCCATTATCTTTTGAATTAGCAGAGCAGAGTACGCTCTCTGGAACAGGCAAGCTTGCTGCACGCAGCAGTGGACTCATGGGGATTCCTTGGCTGGCCAGGAAGAACTGTTCCATAATCTAATCCACTCTCCTGTATAATTCTGCAATTATTTTTCAATCAAGCCAAATAATTTTGGACTATACTAACATACAACTTTCAGATAAAACTTTACCTTTGATTTGGGTATGTCAGTGTGCAATCCATCACTGTTCTTTGGACTGGGTTACATCTGCCTAGCTCAAACTCACATTATACTCCAATTTGGACAGAGTTGGTAAAGGAATATACTCCAAGGCAATTAAATAAGAAGCAATTTCCTAGTCTTGCAAAAGAAGTATCATTATGATGCTACTTCACAATTTTCTGTGTGCATAGTAGGAGAGGTACTGGGAGTTTGTTTGGAATCCTCAGTAACAAAAGCTATCCTTTACCTGGTGTTCTGTGAATAGCCAAAGCCAAAAAAGTGAATAGGAAGAACTTCAAATTAACTAATTGCCATTTTCATGAGAAATGAGGCAGAAGACCTGTGACTGATGAGCTTTTGAATCAGATACATGGCTAAGAACTCAGATGCATGGGAAGAGTTAGTGATGTAAATGCTTGCAGTACCAGAGTCATGCAAGCCTTCAGCAGTCCTAACACCATTTTTTTTCTCTTAATACTCTTGGTCATACACCCAAAGCTACCTGCAAAGCACAGGTCTCTAGTCATAAACTCATGGAAATACATAGGAAAAAATAAGCCTGACTGATAGCTAAAGTTTAAAAAAAATGTCTACTAGAAGCAGGAGGAGTTGTCATCAGTCTATCCTGACTACTGATATATGGGTCTCAACCAGAAGAAAAATAAATTCTGCTTTCTCAGAAGGGACATCACAGCAAAGATTAGGATCTTGATGGAATGAGGGCCAAAGGAAATAGATCAAGAACAATCAAGAAAAGATATTTTCAAACCCGAAAAAGGCCCTAGAAAAAGCATTCTTCTCAATTAGATTGTTTCAACATTAAAAGCAAATGAAGAAATGTCTAAGAAAAGCAGACTTGTGCTAGAAACTGAAAAACCACAATAAAAATCAAGTGGTTTTTGAGATTCTGAAAAAGGGTTATCAATGATATATATATATAAGGTTTAATGGGGTGGACAAAAGACTAATGCTACTATCTCTGGATGAATAAAGACAGAGAAGGCGGACAGACTTCAAGCAGGGCAGATGGGACAGTCAAGATATTTCAGCATTTCACCATGGTGCTGAAACATGTTTAATAGAAGGTTCAAACCTGGAACTGTTGCAAAATGTCCAAGTCTGTTTTCTGGTGTCCAGAACCATGAACAGCATGAGCTAACAAGAAGCATGCAGGAGAAGGAAGAAATCATGCTGGTACCATGGGTAACAGAGGCAGGTCTGTGCCTAGGGACAGGTGAAGAGCCCCCTGACAGTTTCTGGGTTAGGATTTAATGGAGACACCAATATGAGTGATGCTGTGGGTGCCTGCTACAGACACAGTGATTCACTAATAGAGCAGTCGACGGGAATGAGCTTTCCTTAGTAAGTTTGCAATGGGAGAAGCAGCTGAGATAGTTGTGCTGCCATCCAAAGGGACCTGAACAGGCTGGAGTACTAGGCAGAGAGGACTTTCATGAAGTTCCATGAAGGAAAATGCAAGGCCTGGGGAGGAATGACTGGAAAGCAGCTTTGCCAAGGAAAACACTGGGGTCCTGGAAGACAAGCTGACCACACTCCAGCAATGTGTCCTTGTGGCAAAGTTGCCCAGCACCTCCTGGGCTGCATTAGGCAAAGTGGTACCAGCAGAGATCCCTGTCCCCCTGATCAACACTGGTGAGAGCACTCCTGGAGTGTTGGGTCCAGATCTGGGCTCCTAGTACAAGAGGGACATGGATGCTCCGGAGCAAGTCCAGCAGAGGCTCAAGAAGGCGATCAAGTGCCTGAAGCATCTGAAATAGAAGGGGAGACAGAGAGGGCTGAGACTGCTCAGCCTGGTGAAGGGAAGGCTCTGGGAAGATATTATCACTGGGCATCAGTACCTGATGGGAAGATAGGAAGAAGATGAAGATAGACACTTCTCAGTGGTGCCCAGTTACAAAAGAAACACAAGCAGTAACAAATACCTTCACAGCAGAAAAATGGAAAGACCAAGTGACCTCCCAGTCCTGTTATTGAGCTGAAGCTTGGCTCCATACTGCTTTTCTCAGCCAATGGAACTCAGTTTAGAAACTGCTGTACAGTTCCTGTAACAGGCAGAGGAAGTGACTCTATGACTTCACTTTTTGCACAAACTGAGAAGCTGCGTTCAGAAAAATATTTGAAGACTCTTCACCAGAAAGGCATTTTGACACTTTAGCCTGTGTGATGTTTCCTGTCTGTGAGGAGTCTAGGCCAATAGAGTTAAGCACCTACTCAAACACTGACTTTTGTGCTTGTGAATAAGATAGTCCTCAGCATAAGTGTTATGTCTGCCTTCTTCCTCAAACAGGCATTGGGCACATTTTCTTCAGTTGTGTTACCCCTGCTTCCCATGTCTGCCTCACCCCCCAGAGAGTAACCCAGGCAGGTGATCCAATTAATCCCTGTAGCATGGACAACGGTTTTCAAAGTCATGTCTCAGTGATTTACAGGAAGTGCCCTTAACAAAAAATGAGTACCATGTTAACCTATGTTGGTATTCTTTTTATTTTGTGGGATTTAAACTGAGGACACTGTCCTTGTACCTTCTGACATGTAAGCTTCACCATTTACCCCTATAAAATCTAATCAAATCATTAAACAGTGACAAAACAGAGCTTGAAAAGAGATTTTTCAAAGCCACAAAATAACAAATCTGGAATTTTATTTCAAAGCTGCCAGATACCAAAATATCATGCTGGTTTTGGCTGGGGCAGAATTAATTGCATTCACAGTGACTAGTACAGGGCTGTTTTGGATTTGTGCTGAACACAGGGTTGATAATATGGAGATTTTTTTAATGTGCAAGGGCTTTTTTGTGAGCAGGGCTTGCACAGAGCCAAGGGCTTTTCTGCTTCTCATACTGCCATGGCTGGCAAGGGAAGTTGGGGGTGCACTGGAGTTTGGGAGGAGACACAGTCCAGACAGGTGACCCAAAATGACCAAAGGGATAGAAGGAGGAAGGAGGGGACATTTGAAGTGATCGAGTTTTTCTTCCCAAATCACTGTCACACGAGATGAAGCCCTGCTGTTCTGGAGATGGCTGAACACCTACCTGCCCATGGGAAGCCGTGAATTAATTTGTTGTTTTTCTTTGTGCGAGTGTTTTTTGCTTTCCCTGTCTTTATCTCAACCCACAACTTTTCTGGCTTTTTCCCTAGCAATTCTCACCCCTATCCTGCTGGTGGGGGAGTGAGCAAGCAGCTGTGTGAGGTTTGGTTGCTGACGGGTAAAACCACATCACTTTCAATAGTCAGTCCCCAAATAATCAATTTCCACAGCAATAAGGATTGGTGAATATTCAATATTACACTGTAATTCTTCTCCAGAAAAGTGGTTTATGTAGCTTTTAGAAGTTTCAATTTACATAGTTTCAAATAGACAATTCTTTTTAAGAGTATTACACACTGAATGACAAGGAAAAAAAGAGAAACTTTATAAGAAGTTTTTCTATTGATATCAACTATCAGTTAACAAATGCTGTGAGGACGAATATTTGTGCTTTAGTCTTCAAAATGTTCTAGTGTTGTAATTAATGTGGTTTTTTTCATATTTCAAATATAACCTGTGACTGAGAGATTAATGAAATAATTTTTTTATATTAACTTCAGAGTTGAGATATATAAAATAAATTTGGATTTGTCCTCTTATGATCTAGCTTTTTAACTTCAGTATGGTACATTTCTGAAAAAGGAAAAACTTGAAAGTAGAAAAACTAACCATTCTATCAAAATTATGGGAAATACAAACAAATAGAGAAAAAATTTAAAAATAATTATCGGTCAAATAATTTGCTCAGTATTATTTTGTTCTTCAAAATAAAAAAATATGAGTTGAAGGCATCTCCATATCATTAATGTAAATGGCTTTCGCATCTTAAAACATTTTGGGATAGGTATTTTTTTAATAACAGATTATGTGTAAGCATCACTCTAAAGCAAAAGGACAGCACATGTTTTCCAATCGTCTGTTCCTAAAAGCACTGAATATTCATGCTGCAGTGTCAAACAGAGTTTAATACCACGCTGCTGCTGCTGAGAGCTTGGATGAATTTGCCTTATGGCATTTATGGAGGAAGAACAGAAAGGTTTTCTCTTTTCATCCCTCTTTGACTAAGCCGCAGATTCCAAGTGAAATCACACAAGATACTCCTATATGACAAATTTTCATTAGGGCTGGGGTTAAGATTTGTTATATTAACAGCTCAAACCATAAAGCTTAACTGACCTTTAGTCACAGTGGTTTCCACTAGTGTAGCTTTCCCAGTCATGTCCTTATTCTCACAATGCACCAAATCATTTTGACAATTAACTTGCAATTCCAAAACAGCAGTGTCTTGATCTGAGCACAATTTCTTGGTGGTGTCTATGTAGAAATTCTGAAATTAGATAGAATAGCACATTAACTTTCCATGTAAATTGTTATTCCAAACTGATGTGACATGCAAGAGCAATATTCTTTGGGTTCTTTCTGTGAGTTTTAACTACAGATCTTTCTGTTTGTCAAAGTTATTGATGACATTTACCACAGAGCTTGTCTTTCAGGCATGTACATCACAAAATAACATGATCAGGAGGCACTCAAGGTGAGGAGATTACCTCTAAGACACATCTCCAGTCTTTCTTTTTATTTTTGGGTGTATGGTGTCACACAAGCAAAAGGAGATTTATGTATCCCTTTTGGTTGATTCAGATTACTTTCTGATTAACTATTTTTATTGTATCGATTGTTCATTTAATGTGTTCTGTTACATATTACATCACAAACTCATATAAAGTCTGACATTTCAATTACATTTACCCAGTAGCATTCACAGCATAGTATAGTTAGATGAGGGAACATAAAATTATGGCGTTATTAATTATAGTTTTATTACATTGGAAAAAGTAAGTTAGATGGCTGCAACATTTGCATCCCTTGAAATTCAAACTTCATACACACCTTTCCATAATTATGTTATTTTTAATTTTGAGGTATTTGTGTCATAAATACTTTCAGTCAAATACATATTTTTAGCTGTGTAAGTAACAGTCAATTAAAAGTGTCAAAAATATATCTTTGGTGAAGTTCTACAGTAGCTACAGTGTAGGTACAGACCAATTGCAATCATTATACCAGAGTATATATTTTAGGAAATTATCACTATGGATTTTCCATTCAAAATCAAATGCAGATTTTTTCCTTAGCAATGACAAAGCCCATCCTATTCAGAGAGATAAGGTCAAGTTGGTAAATCTGACAGTAGCTACACAGTAGTAGGATCTGATCTTCTCAGAATCAACCCACAGTTTGCGAAGGCGCAACAAAAGCCCACGTTTTACAACAACCGGCAGGTCTTTCTGAAAAAAGATAGCAGCTAGCAACAAAAAAAAGTCACTGGTAATCAAAATAGAAAATTTGGAAGAGTATATTAAGAAAAACAGAGGATGAAATCTATAAAACAAAGGGATGATTTTTCCCAATGGATGGGTCACAACACTGCATAAGTGGAAGACCCTTATTTTTCAATTAGAGGAATCTCTGGTACTTTTCTCCTTTTTCTTGAACAAAACCCCACAGGATCGATCCACAGGGGTCATTGAGTTGCAGTATTCAATGCATGTTTGTACTCTACAGGTTGTACAACGCTGAGGAGTGCTCGCCTTGGTCGCAAAGGAACCTCTGAGGCCCAGCAAAGCTGCAAGCAGTGATGTAATTCACAAAAAACTCAGAGACTCGTAAAAAAGAAATTCAGCTAAGAAATACTTTTCAAAGAGTATAGAAATGTCAGAAGAAATTCTTCACAGCAGAGAGTTAAAATAACCCAACGGAAAAGGCACTGCTCAAACTAGGACTGTGCCCAGTGTGTTGTGGAATAGGTTCACTGAGGCTACAGGGTCTTTAACTTTCTTTCACCAGGAGGGCTTGGCCCTTCTTTCATCTTCTTTTCTTGATCTTCAGCACCAAACATGCCTGTACACCCCACCTGTTTGTTGCCAGACTGTCCCAATTATATGAACACCCATTTTATAACTAGTTTTTGAGAAATGTCCACCTTCTGCTTGGGGAAAATAAATGCCTAAATAACCATGTTTCAGAGCTGCCACTAAACTAGTCCCATCCTTGGTATCAGTCATACCTCTTTATCACAAATTAAAGATCTTGGGAAGGGTAGGGTAGCTATTATTGATAGGCAGATTATTCCTGTGTTCCAGTTGTTTGGCATACATAGCAGACAGAAAGCTTTCACTTAATGGTCAGCTTTCAGGGAAGGATGGAACCTTAATTTAAACTGTAGACATTAAAAAAAAAAAAAAAGAAGTGTTTTTTTTTTTAAAGCATGAATTCTCTTATTTTCTAGTCAACTCCTTATTTACCCTATTAATACTAGCAATCAATGTGATGTATGAGAATGTTGAGTTTATTTATTTTGCATTGTCTTAACTAATTAAAAACAGGTCTTGGTATCAAAATAGAAAGATACCCTCATTAAGAAAAATGTATCTGGAATTTGTGCTAATCTTATAATTCATCAGCAAAACCACACGCTGTGACAAAATAGTTACCTGGGGCACCTTGTAAACAAATTAAAATATGCAAAACTCAAGCATTTAAAAACAAATAGGATTACTGAAAATGAACTGTCACATCACTTTATGCTAAAATCTGATAGCATTTTAACATCCTTAATAGCACTACAGATAGTAATTATACTAGAGACCAAAAAAGATAAGTTGTTTTTTTAAAACTATGTAACAGAGAAGTCTTACAGTTGTCTTTCAAATACTTGGCAAACTTAACAGTACGGAATTTCTATCTAGGCAGAGTCATTGTTCCACTAATTTAAAGAAGTCAGGATATCAGCCACGATTTTCAATAGGTACTGCCAGAAAAAATACTAATTCAATTAAAAACTCATAATCTGAGCTGAAGTCATTTGTTATAAAAGACTACTCATAAGGAAACCCCAAATCTCAGCATTTGGAAAATAAAACCAACATCTATAGGTGCGTGAACTAAAAAATTTACAGCAATGATTAAGAATTTTCCATTACATCTTCAGGTTTGCTTGTGGTCCAGGAACAACTCAGGAGTCAAAGCATAAAGCCATAAAGGTAAATGAGTCTAAATACTCACAGTCCTTCTCAGGAAACAAGAGGTGTTACATCAAACAGGATAAACACAAAAAAGTGTGAGAGCTAAGGTGAGAACTAAAGGGCTGGAGATGCATCACTTTAGTAAGAACAGAAGTGTCAGAATTCAGCAGAAGCTGTAAATGACTGCAGTGTTTATCAAAGGTGCACAAACTGAAAACACTGCAGAGGCAAACTGAGTTTCAGAGTGAGGGGTTTGAATTAGTTTCCCTTTTTCCCTTGATCACCTGAAGAGTTTAATGCACTGCATCTGTGTGTGTGTGGGTGTGTGTGTGTACATGAGCTCTCTTCTGCAAGCAAGGCTTCCCTCTGCTTGTCTGCTCCAGAAGCTGTGAAATCTGACACTAATAGCTCTTATCAGTGGCACTAGGCAAATAGTAATGTTTTCCCTGTCTACAGCCACAGTTGCACAAAACCTGTCCCCAGAATCCTGATATCCCCTGCAACATAAATGTCTGCTCTCATCCTCCTCTCACAGCTCCAAGCTGTGTTCTCCTCCAACTTAAAAAATTTGGGCTATCAACAATTGTATCTATGTGAATATTTTTTTCATTACTGTGTTGAATTGCTTTTTAAACTTATTTACATTTCTGTTATCAGGATCATGCAGCAATGAGTTCCAGAGTTTATTTCTGCACTGAAATTTACTTTGGGTTACAAGGTTTCTTTTTACTGTCCTAACTCTTAATTTCATTAACTTTCTCCCATCATTCAGATTTTTACTCTTTTTCTTGAGTCACCTCTTCTTTAGGTAGAAGAGTTTCTGGTCTTTAATCTTTCCCCTTCCAGGAGTCAAACTATAACTTATGATGCACTGATTCTGGAAATTCCTGCTCCTTTGCAAGATGCAACCAAAAAATACTGAAGGCAATCCCTATCCTGCATATGCTTCAGACAGCAGTATTTGGTCATAAATACTCAATCAGCCCATAAAATAGCACAGAAGTTCTTACCAAAAACACCCCAAAACCCCAACCAACCAACCAACCAAAAAAAAAAAACCAAAAAAACAAAAAACACCACCAAAAACCCCACAAAAATCAACAATAACAAAACCACGAAACAACCAACAACCCTCCTCCAACTCTGGAGGTGTCCAGCAAAATTACTGTAACCACTGAGATGAAACAGAAGAAGAAGAAGCTCTCAGACCAAGTAAGAAAAAGGTCTTTTAAATCTGGTTATGAAAAAAGAAAATAATTCATGTTCATAATACACATTATTGTTTTGTTGCTTTTTTTAAAGGAAAGAGCACCTCAACAGCATCTAGAACATTCAAAGTAAAGAAGAAACATTTGTTTAAAGTACAGAAAAATTTGGAAGTAAATATGAAACCAAGAGCTGTCATAATCTCTGAAAATGTAGTGAGAGACATAGTGCCATAAACCAATCTGACAAAACTATGCTTTTCCAGACTGAAAGTCAAGCTGTTACGTGATTACAAATGACTCTAGTGAAGAGGAGTACTCATTTGCTGGAGCAATCACTGCTGGACATGGCACTACACCTTTGGAGTACATTATTACAAGTCACCCATCCTAGTAGATATAGAACATAAACCTTTTACTGCAATCTTTAAAAAGAGCTTGGAGTGGCAGTATTTACAGCCATCAGAAACCCAAGCCAAAGCTCCAGAAACATATTTATTGCTTTGGCATATACTGCATGGATATATTTATCTCTAAAATGCTTAATTGCTGCGTGCACCTTTCCACCAGAAGAAAACGATGCATTCATAGAATGAAAGAGTGATGAATGATTTCACTGTCCAAACACAGACAAAAAAGATAATTTATCCCCACAAGCTGCATACGACAGTTCCGTAAGGGAATCACACAGCACTGTATTCACCAGGAAGCCCAAACCAGGCTGGATGAAGTTTTACTTTTAAATATTTTGCAGAGTATTTCAAGGAAATTGTGAGAAAGGGTGGTAGAGAGAGACATATCAGTATTCATAGTTGCTGATTCATAAAGAAGATTTCATGAGTTTCAGAACCTACAGAATGACAACCTACCTATATAATTTTGCTCCCACAGTCATTACATCTGCATGACTTTCTGCAGGGACAGTTTGGAACTACAGTGAGTCTGAAAATAATCACAGATTTTGTTTCCCAAGTAGTATCAGCCAGAGTAAATGCTATCACATTCAGAGCCTTAGACCATCCTGAATTACAGATCTGAATTACTTTTGGGTTGGAAGAGCATACGTTGGAGTACATTCTGGAGTAACTACATTGGTCAGATTTACACCAATGCTCATCATCAGATGATCCCCCCTCTATTCCACTCTGGCAGAACCCCACCCAGAGTACTGCATCTAACTTTGGGCCACCCAACATAAGAAGAACATTGATCTGCTGGAGTAGGTCCAGAAGAGGGCCACAAACATGATCTGGAGCACATTTCCTATGAAAATAGGCTGAGAAGAGTTGTTCAGCATGAAGAAGAAAAAGGCTCTGGGGAGACCTTCTGGCAGCTTTCCAGTGCCTAAAGGGAGCTTACAGTAAAGAAGATGAGAGGCTCTTTATCAGGTAGCATTGTGATAGGACAAGGGGAGCAGTTTTAAGCTGAAAGTCAGTAGGTTTAGATTAGATTTTAGGAAGAAATTATTTTCTGTGAGGGTGTGAGGCACTGCACAGGTTTCCCAGGGAAATTGTGGGTGCCCCATCCCTGGAAGTGTTCAAGGCCAGATTGGATGGGGCTTTGAGAAACCTGGTCCAAGGGAAGGTGTCCCAGCCCATGGCAGGGGGTTGGAACTAGATGGACCTTCAAGGCCCCTTCCAATCCAAACCATTCTATGACTCTATGAAAATATATTTCACCTACTGTCTGACTAAAAATCTGAATGGATGCTTTTACCTAACAGATGGGAAACACAAATTTGAATAATGGGAACACACACATGGGAACTGCTGACATGTCTCAAAATCTGTATTATAATGGCACACAATTAAGACTGATTTATTCCACTTGAAAAGAAACAATTACCTTTGGATTATTATTCACTTGTATCCCAAGGTAGCCTTCTTCTATGATCTATTGGCAAGCCAACTTACCTTGCACATCAAGGTAATTTTTGCAAGGGCACAGTGTACCCATAGCAAAGGGTACTGATAAGGGTCTGTGAATTTGTAGCAAAGAATTTTAACAGTCTTTCCCATTGCACTGATTCCAGTACATGGTATCAAGTCTTCATTTTCCACAGTCCACTGGAGTGTGGAAAAGGAGAAGAGCTAGTTAGAAGATACTTCAGAAAGGCCATGGGCAATAAAGAGGGTCCTCATTTAGCCTTATTAATATACAGGATGAGAGCACTTTGGAGAATTATTATTTGCCTGCAGGACTCATAAAGTACTATAAACTGCAGATTAACAGTTTTGACAAAGAAGGGGTCAAGGTTATATCGTTTCAAAGACAGAAGCAAAATTGCATTAATCTGTGAATTATTGTCTGCCTAAAAGAGGCAAAAACCACATGATCAAATTAAGTTTTGTGATCCAGATTCAGGTACTTAATAAATTTCTTCCTCACAAGGTGCTTTCCCTACATACCAACAATATCACAATTAATTTGACTTTCATTGTCAGTAGTCTGGGTTTTATCATAGAATCATAGAATGGTTTGGGCTGGAAAAGACCTTAAAGTCCATCTAGTTCCACCTGCACTGCCATGGGCTGGGACACCTTCCACTGGACCAGGTTGCTCCTGGTTCTTTTCCCAAAGGTTAAAAAGGGGGAAATATAAATAAAATCCTTCTTAATTGTAGGCTAATGCTACTGTAGGCGCATTCTAAGGGTTCAAATACTGTATTTAAACTCTTACGTTTTCCTAATAGTAGGGACAGGATTAGTTAATCCTTGTTTAGAGTTTGAATAAGAATACTTGGACTTAAAACCAAAACAAACCAGAGGAGAAAGCCGTGTTCCAGCCAGATCCATTCCAACTAAAATAAAATAAAATCATGTACCAAGCCGATTGGTCTTGGAGAAACCAGCGGCACGGCGCCGTGCCCGACACGCGATTTGTCTGCGAGCTGGGACAGGCAGTGACATCCCGACCAAAAGGAGTAAGCGGGGAAGCAGGCGGCGGGCACCGCTAGGGGGCTCCGCATCCCGGCGCATCCCGGCGCTCGGCCGAGCGCTCCCCGCGGAACGCGCTGCCGAGACCGCGGCTCAGCCGTGAAACAGGAAAAGCCTGGCAGCCCAACTCTCCTTCGACAAAGACTTCTCCTTCTGGACCATCTCACTCCCCCAGTTTGAAACGACGCACAATAAATTTTGTGGTTATGTCTGGGACTACGGAGAGAGAAAACAAGGCTTGTTCAGATTTGATGATTTTTTGGGATGCAATGTAGTGAAACGTTAAGATCTTGTAATTTAACAGACTGTGGTTCAATAATTGTGGTGGGGGTGGCGGGGAATAACAAATAGAGGGGGGAAAAGGGTTCCAGCTGATAGGATGACCTTTAAAAAGGGATGTTGTACATGAACAGAACATGCTTTCTTAGGAAATTTTGCAAGGGCTTTAAGGAGGTAAGGAAATACTGACACTCTTCACTGACAGTTCCCACAGTTCAGGTAAATTTTCTGCAGCTAATGGAAACAAAATAAGTTGCATTATGCAATCAATAAAAAACCACACAAGAGTATATTTCTATTGCATTCTACAGAAATTCTTTGCTTGCTCTGGAAATTCAGAGTCCCAAGGCTTTAGTTCTTAATCCAATGACTTTCATGCACTCATTCACTGCTCATAGTATTTGTTTAATCATTTGTTGAATGAGATCTTTTTCTCCCCCCCCCCCCCCCCCCCCAGATTTTCACAGAATAGTACCAATTTTGTCTCAAGAGACTTTAGAATTAAGTTTTGCTACCAAAGATCTTTTATATCTCTGGGTAACTGAAGCTGCCAGCCCCTTTTTCCCAGATATTTTTCCTGCTTTGTGTGTGTACAAGCAAGAGAAGAGAACATTATGTTGGGCACCTTTGAGTAGCCTGGGATGAAACAATGCTGTATTAGCCAGCACAAAATCACCAGCCTTATACCTACAGCTTAATGTTGCAAATCAAAAAGGCTATTTAAAAATCTTCTAGCAATAGCTCAAATGCAAAATACAGAGCTGCACAATTCCCTCCCAGCTCCATCTCTTCCCTCTTCTCTCCCTGCTAAATACATAAAGGGGGGAGTGCTTGATCCCCAGTGCCTCAGAGCAGAGAGTAGTTTTTTCATCTTTACTATAATGTGGATGATAATATTACATTTATTTTTGCAGTGATGTCTTTATGTTAAGGTTTGGCTTTTTTCTTTTTCTGAGTACTTAGTCTTAAACAGCACTTTGTCTCTTCAACACACCATGTAGTGAAAGAAAAGTATTGTTTTCTGCATTTTACATGCTGGCAAATCAAAATGTACTCTTTTCTACATAGCTTAAAAAAGTGGGTAGGAACCGGTGAGATGCCACCAGCTGTCACCTTTCTACACACCCTGAGCTCTTCACCAGCCTGCTTTCTCTGCCATCAGGCACAGAAACTGCAGCCACACTTGTGAGCTCTCAGCTAAAAAAATCAGGCTTGGGCTGTTTCAGAGTGGGCAATGAAACTCAGTACCAGCCTTTGGAAATCCTGGTTTCCATGGCACTCACAACAGTCCTGAAAGGAAGCAAGAAAAGGATTCCATAGTTTCATAGTGAGTCTAATGCTTTACCCCAAGGCTGGCTTTGCTTTTCTCCTGGGCTAGCCACCCACCAAACAGTGAAGTTCTTGGAAGGAAAAAAGTATACACCTGAAGATCTAAATTAATGAGGTCTACTTCTGTATTACAAATGCACCCCACCTTAGCAAATGGAACCGCTTGTTTGTTCAAAGACTATGAAACGTTGTATTTTGTGCTATCACCACTTAAGCAGAAGATGTGGATTCTTTTAATTTGTCTTTAATGGAACATTAACTGAAAATATAATTACAAGGGAGAGATAATTACCTGCAGGTTTGCCAAACTGCAGATGGAATATACTCAACAGACTGAAATCTGAAGGCTAGAGGCTGATATGAATGTAAGTGCAATTTAGTGTGTGGAAAATTTGAATTGAAACTAAATGAAAAGAATAATGAAATTTCCTGTAACTCCTGACACAGGACTCCAAAGGAGGTAGCCCACACTGCACTGCTGCTCCATCTGTCTCTCCATCAGTCTTGAGATCTTCTCTGCCCCTGAATATTTAAACAACATTCACACTGGTTCAGGTCAAAATACATCTCACAGAGCAGTTTTGCTTCACCATTGCCTTAAGCAGACATCAAGGAAGAGTAAGAACAGAGCAAGTCAGGATCTGTTACACCCAAATACACTTTCAGCCTCTTACTATTTTCAGCTCAAGGAATTTCCTGAGTTTGACATGGCTTGTGTGTTAGTAACACTCAAAGGGTGTCTCTTCCAAGTATTTGTCCAGCCTCCCCTTGAACTCCTGATCCATTTCCAGCCGTGTTCTGACTCTCCTTAGTCTGAATGTATCCTGCCCCATTTCCTCTAATTGTGGTCCTGCAGAGACTGGGGGTGAGGTGGGGTGGGGGAGAGTGAGGGAGTGAGATTTTTAAAATAAATTCCTTTCAAGTTTTTACTGCTGTGCTGGCCTTCCTAGCATGAGTCTGCAAGTCCAGATGCAGAACTCACCCTCAACTTCCTTTTCCTGCTTGACAGAAAATGCTGTGCGCAGCAGACTCAGCCTGGGGAAAGCAGCAGGACACTGAGTTGGTAGGAATTAAATGTTTCAGACTGGATTCGGTCCTCAGACCCTGGGTGTAAATCTGCACTCACTCCCTGTAATTTGAAAGCATTATTCTGGATTTGCTCAGTCATGGCTGAATTCAGCATCAGGTTTCTTGTTTTTCAAAATCATCTGGTTTCCAGACCACAGCAGGGAATGTAACAGCAGGAGAGAAAGGAAAATGGGTTATTTTATTAGCAAAATGCATTGCTATTCTAACAGGTATTTCTGCAATGTTTCAATTCCTTCAAGAATTTTGCCTTCACACACACATACGCACGTATAAATGTACACAGAGATATGAGTATATAAATATTTCAACTTGCCCACTAGAAGCCAGTCTGTTTTGTCAGAAATAAACTATTCTGCCCCATTTTCCACTTCCCTTTTTATTCTTTATTCTTTGACATAATTTCAAAGTCCTGACAATTAATTCCCTTGCAGATGAACTGCACACCAGTGGTTAGCAAACCCAGCCAAGTCACAGGGGTCTTTGGTTTGTTGGCAACACTGAATCATGTTCTGTAAAGGGTCTGGATTTTTCCTCATCAGAAAGGATGTACACATCCTGATACTTTTGGCAAATTGGGAAGTACCCACTTACCAGGAAAAAAAAAAAAAAAAATCACTTCTGATTACAAATACTTACCAAAACTATTAAAAGAAGACTTTTTGGTCTGTTTCTGGCTGTTGACATTTTAGATTTTGAATTTTCTCAATTCATTACAGGGAGCAAAAATTAAGGGAAAGAAAGGCTTTCAAAACCTTCAAAAATTTATTACTGGGTATCACAATGAAACTGTGTGATACCATGTGCCCACTTCTGCCTCCTGTTCCCACCCTGCCCTGAACCACCCTCCCTCCTAGGCACTGACTCCATGGGAGGTCTGAGCACTCTCCCAGAGAGGCTGTTGCCCAATCAGCCCAATACCAAGCTGTGAGAATGAGAATTAAATATCCCTCTGTACTCATAACTGTTGTCCATTACTTTTGTTGCATCCACTCCCTTTCCAGGTTCTCTCCTGAGACCTGGCTTTGTAGGACAGGCCTGGCGCTCCAACAGTGTTCAGAGCTATGCCTCAGTGGCATTTAAAAGGCCTTTTAAGGCTATTCAGAAATAGCCTGAGAAGAGGGGCTCTCTGCAAATCTCAACCCATTAGCTCATATGCTAAGAGATGTCAAATAGCAGAAGAAGGTTCATATTCAGTAATTTTTCTTCATACCAAAGATACCCTGACAAAACCTTGGTTGTTAGTTCCACCATTCTGTAGGTGGCACTAAGGATTGCACAGCCCTGAAAGTGGAGATTGCTCATCCCCAGTTCATGTTCATTCATGTTCAGCATACATTCAGCTTCAAGAAATAGTGTCTGAACTTGGCAGGTAGTTTAATGTACTGAACCAATCCTTTTAAACCCCCTGTTTAAAACTTTGCAGAAAGATTCTATGTGCAGAAGACATTCTAAATTGTAAGTATCTGCATTTCCTAACCAAAATAATGAAGGAAATAATTGTCATACGGCATTTACACATTTACAGAACCCAAGAAGACATCCAGGTTGGTGGGGTTTTAAGCACCATTGCAGCTAACTAAAGCATTAAACAGCTGTTGGTTGGCATGGAGAGTTCTGCTATTAAATTCTGATCTGTTAGGGCATCCACAAACATTTTCAGAGGGCTTTTCCGCAATGACCAAATATATACACCAGACAGAAGATTCTTTGAGCAAATAAATACTTGCTTGGTGGACAACTCTTCAAACTACTGACCCAGGGCAAAGAGTTGTGTAACTCCCATGATTTTCATCAATAAGACTGCTTTGGTTTCATCAGTCCACTGAATTACCTGGTGGATTTAGAAAAGATTTTATTTCTGCAACCTAAAATTTCCTCTCAGTCAGTCTTTGAGCCAAACTTAACTGTTCACTTGCTTTTCAGTTTAGCAGCCAACCTTTAAAAACATAATGCTGTCTTCTCCTGATGTTTTGTGCTCAACATTCAGATAGTCAGCTGGGTGTTTTTTTCAGATGTGAATATTTTCTTCTCAGGACTTGGAAATTGGGATAACTCTAAATGAGTTCACAGAAGGTTTTAAAAGAGATTATAATTACATCAATCTTATGCCAGTTTTGAGAGGTAATATTTGTAGTTCTATTAATTGCACAGGAAAGACAATTTGCTCACTCTTCCTAACAGTAAATAGCTCAAATATGTAGGCTAGGCCTCCTCTCAACAACATGTGTTACATGTCAGGTTATCAATAAATGATTATGATTCATATTGCAGAAAAGTTTGTGAGCAACGTTGCAGGCTACTCTCCCAGATCTACCAACTTGGTTCTCATGCTTTGGCTCTGGAGAAAAAGGGCAAACTTGTCCAATCAAACTGGCAGCTTTGGCAACAGCAGGACTTTGTTCCTCAGCTGAAATGACTGCTGACCCCAACCTTCTATAATTTCCTCCATCTGGTTTGCAAAATGAGGGCAGGCAGGAGAGGAAGAGGCTGGGCTCTTGGTTGCAATGGCAGGAGTTGATCGTTGCTCAGGAAACTGCCTGGCACTGCCAACCAGAACCAAAGGGCTTGGGGAAGAAAGACTCACCAAGCCGGATGTGAGAAGACATTTCTCTCTCCAGAGCTGTTCTTTTCTGTGATCTTACCAAAACCACAGCTTGTTGAAGTAGAATGCTGTATAGGGGCACAGCATTGAGCAGATGCAAAATGTTCCAGCTCTGGGAAAACAAGGCTGCCTCCCAGCTGTGCCTCCAGCCAGCCACCTTGAGCATATCAGGAGTGATGTAGATCATGCAAGCAAAGAGGTATGTGGCAGAAGTGCGGTAGTCTCAGCTGGAACAAAATGGCAAACCTGTAATGAGCCTGGCCAAGCTGCAGAAAGATTAAGTGGCTGGTACTTGTTTCAAGCTGGTTGAAAAATGGCTTGTTGAGAGTTTAGTGAAAGCAACACAAATTTTCAAATTCATTTGGCTGGTTTTGGCTGTTGGTGTCTTCTTGACCCAGTGAGAAACAGTTTAATGCAATAAGCAGCTGAAGAAATCAGTCTATTAAAATGAGTGTGCATCTTTGGGTGAGTGCAGCTATGCACAGGTTTCGTTGTTTACAGGAGCAGAGCCTCAGAGACCCACACATTCACACACACTGAAGTTTAACATGCTGAATAATCCCCTTTGGTAAGTGGAAAATCTCACCATAATCTTTTACAAGCCTAACAGCTGGCAAAGTCAGGACCTTGGAAACAATATTTTTTACAGCAGTGTGTGTTTTCTGGCACAAAGGAAGATGAATAATCTGTCAGATATATAAATCTTGTATGTCTTAAACCAAAAGATATTCAGGGAACAAACTGTATGTTTCCACAGAGGAGGACAGTGCTTAACATATTGTGGGTGCTACCAAAATTCAAATAAAAAACAGAGAAAATAAATTGACATAATTTATTTATTTGCTTCTTTGTGAATATATAAGAAGACTGACAAGAATAAAAGAATACACAGTTTGTTGTCATTAATTCTCTGGTTTAATAATCTTTTATTTACTTAGGTGTAGAAAACTTCAGAACTAACAAATCCAGCTATGTTTTCTGGGTTCCTGTGACATTTGAAAGCTTATAAAAGTAATGCAGATCTCAGGTTAGTCTCACACTCCAACACTTACTTCAGCTTCTTAGATAACTAATAAGATCAACAGCAGGTGTCACTGCATGTGACAATGGCTCTAGGGAGAAAATTCTCAAATCTACCTGGAGCTGGACTGAAATTTCTCATTAATTTCACATGGATCATCAAAGAGCATCTGTGAGGCAGCAACAGTTTGTGGATGGCACAGTCCTGTTTGCCAGCAGAAGCCTTCCCTTCAGCACTACTAATTTCCAAGACATAAACTCCCAAAGTATTCAATCTTACTGTGAATTAAAAAGCTGTGTCATAGGCAACCTGAGGGCATCCCCAATGCATTCTTCTGAGACAGAATTGATTGGGTCAGCAACTTCTGACTCTTCCTAGCCCACTTGGCCACCTCTATAGCCAGCATGTTAGCAACAGGGAAACACACCTCATATGACAGTAACTTTTGAAGCCCCATTTTTCACTGCAAAACTGAAAAGAAGCTTTAATGCAAGCAAGAGCTAGACCCAGGGAGGAGTAGGAAACCACACTTGCAGTGCAGAGCTTTTTGAAGTCAGTGAATTTTACTGTGTTCTGGTTTTAGCAAACCTTTGCAGGAGGTGGTCTGTGTAGTTTTGTGACCCAAAAATTTCATTTTAAGTTTAGGGGGTTGGGTGAAAGAACCCAACTTTTTCATTTGAAAAGAAACTGGGTGAAAGATTCATACATATCTTTGAAAGCTTCATAAAGTTTTCACTGAACTGCATGGTTTCTAGTCCAAATCAGGGTTTCATTAGAATTTTCCAGTAAAATTTCTAAGAGCTTAAATTTTAATCCATCAGAAATAAAGCAGAAATAAAAGATCTTGTATTTTGAACCACCTTATTTTGGTTTTTTTAATAGTCTAACTTTCGCAGTTTTGTAGCATAAACATTTTCTCGTATCTTAGAACTTAATATAAGTCAGACTGCAGTTACCAAGTTTCATACTTCCCCCCACCAAAAAAAAAAAGGTTTTGCAACATTCATATAGTGAAAGGAGAAAAGCAGACACTATTAAATATTCTACTGATAAAAGCAGTATTGCTGATAGAAATTTCTAGGTTTGAATAGTCCTCATCACATTTCTCTTACAAACTTAAAAAAATTCTTTATAGCAATTTCATAATGTAGCTATCTAAAACTTCTATATTAAGCCCTGGATTCAAGCAGGTATTCTTTTTTTTTTTGTGACTTTACAGGTACAATTGGTACATTGCTCCTGGCAGACTGGCAAGATAGCACACAGGAATTATCTCATTTAACTGTAGATCAATGCCATGACTGCAAGGATAAAATTGTAGGAAAATTGTACAGTAACTACAAGGTTATTATCAATCACTTTTAGCTCTGCAGTGGCACAGGAGAGAGGACAGATACTGTAATAGGCTCTCTGCTGAGTACTTTTCATTAATATACTCTGTTTTCTTACAGTCTTGCACATCTCTTACTCCCAATGGTTACTTTTGTCTTGCTTGTGATAAAAGTAGGGAAGTCAGCCCAGGTTCAAGTAAATACATCAGGGTGTATGTTGCTTTTCCTCTTATGGACCAAAAGGTTTATTTAGTTATTTATTACTTGCTAGAAATATATCACAGGGACATTAAATAAAATCAAGACATATCTTTCTTTTGTTTGGTAATTATTAGGTCACAGCCCTAAGTGGAAGAAAAAGCTAAACCAAAGGTCCATAACAGATTTCTAATGTAGGTAGGTGTTCCTTTACTGAACATGGTAGCTTTACAGAGGCAAAAAAGGAAGAGGCCAAATCAAATCCCAGTCTTAAACAATTGATCAGATTTTAGCAGTTAATGAATGCACAGAGGCAAGAATGGAGCCACACGCTTTTTCACTGCTGTGAAAGAGGCTTTATCAATGAAAATCAATTCATCAATGGTTGCAAAGTAATTCAAAGGTTCAAAGCAGTAGTACAGAAAAGTAGGCTTTATTATTTGTTAAAACAGCTTCTTTTGCCCATCTCAAATTTTTTCCTTTCAACATTACTTCTTTAAAAACATTTATTTCACATCTGACCAAAATTCTTCACTTCAGGCTGTCCTCTAACTTTAGCTCTCTCATGGTCATGATAGAATTCAATGTTTTGGGCCAGGGAAACAGTAACATGTTTTGGCACAAAAGAGTGTCAAGGATTTTGTTCCAGAGGAGAGCTAACTGCAGTAGTCAACTGTGGATGTGACAGCCTGGTCAGAGAGTGAGAAAACAAGATAAGTTTTCTCATGGCAGACTTGTGAGACTTTTAGGGAGTCGTAGAGAAAAGATGATAGCTTGTTATTATAAACAACCTGCAGGCGGTGTTTTTCTACTCTTTGTTTTTCTGTTCTTCTCAAGGATTGTTTGTGAGAAAAGTGTTTTTGTTAACTAGCCAATCAGGTGGAATGTGTAGGAACAGTCTATAAAGAGAAGAGTTTCTCGCATTAAAATGGTTGTTGTGCCAACCAGCCTTCTTGGAGTCCGTGCCGCTTTCTGACTCAATAGCGACAGTCAAATGCCATAGCATTTCTTCTTACCTGCATAAATTTTATTTTTCAATTATAAAGGGAGGAAGAGAAGGGACTTTCTGGAGAGTAAGGTGGCAAATTTATTCTGGGTGGGTGGGTGTCATTCAAGAAAGGGTGACCTGGTGATGATCTCCAACTACTTCAGAGTTATTTTGCAAAACTCATACCTAACATTATTTCACAAGGCTATTTTATCACAGAACTTCTTCCTAAGACTTGATGGAGATATATAGGGACACATTACAAACCATGACAGCTACATCCTTAAAAAATACTGTGGTTGCTGTGAATTCATTTTGTGGGATGACTGTTTGACAATCTTTGTATCTGGGCTCTCATTCTATTTTTTTTTTTTTTTTTTTTTTTTTTTTTTTTTTTTTTTGTCAAAAACTACAGAGAAAAAGTTCTGCCCAGAGATTCAGTTCAGGACAAAATAGGTCTGCTAGCCAAGAAGCCTCAGCACTAACCTGCTGAGTGACTGCAGGCAAGTCATCTGCTGTCTATCCCCTCCGACATGCATTCTCCACCTATTTAGAACACAAGGATATCTGCTGGTTTTGCCACTCACTGCATGTTTCTGCAAGGCTCAGAGACCTCCAGACCCTCATTCCACATGGCCCTGTAGGTGATGCAATGACTATAAATACCTGTGAAGTGGATTTTTACCATCACACTGTTTCTTAGTGGAATTTTATCTCATCCAAATATCCTACTCTTATTTTCCAGTGATCAGCTAAGGCAAGTCCCCAGGTGTGAGAAGCTCTCCAGCTGCCTAGAAACTGAAGCTATGGAGAACTTCAAGTATTAAATGCCTCCCCAGGATTCTTATAGCTAGCAGCAGCCTTTTGTTCCCATCTCTTTTCATATCACCCTTATATAGTTCCCTTGTACAGCCAATAGCAACATGAAAAATGTGGAAAAAAAACAAGCTCGCCTTAGTCTTGACAAAACATACACATGCACACATATAAAATATTGATATATTTTTAAAATATATTTTGAACATAGCATAATGAAACCATTCTAAATGAAGCAGAGGTCTGAGGTCAGAAAACTTCCCCGAAGTTATGATTAAGGGTGTGAAGTTCAATTGATTTGCATATAGTCAGCTGATAAAGAAAATCATCTCCAACAACCAACTTGTTTATCATAAAAAATGGCAACCTTACATATATATGCTCATCAGAACCCTAATATCCTAAACCCACTGAAAAAATGTAAACCTGATTCCTCAAAACAAAGAGCTGCCTTTTGTGAAGGTTCACCCTGTATTTGGATCACCACAACAATAATTACCAAGCCACTCACAATGTTATCTGAGGCACCAAGGGGACCTGCCTTGCACAAAATATGTGTGAGAGACGGTCTGAAGTTTCCTTCATTTGCCTCACGACTGTCACAAGGACCCTGAAGACCCCTGACAGGAGTTCTGGCCTGGCTGAGGTGGACACGGACGCTTGCCAAGCGACTGTTAGCAGGTGCACTCGCTGTGCTTCTACAGAACGCTGCATTCAAACAGGTTGTGACAAGCGGTGGCTTGTCCCTGCATGCCTGCACCTGCTTCACAGACCAAGGGGCTCTTCACAATGACCCATCAATCTTTCCCACCTTCTGGCCAGATGCCACTTGCTTTGGAAAAAGACTATATAAACTGTAACCTTTTGGGAAGACTTTGGTGCACCCCCATGGACGACAGTGAATCTATGTGGCTGGACCATTGAGGATCTCATCTCAATGGTGCTAGCTATATTCCCCTTCCCCTCTTTTCTCTCTATTCTTTATTTCCTTTTTTCTTTCCCCTCTATCACATTTGCTGTTGGTACCTAAATAAAGGTGCATTTGTTGTGATTAAACTGATGGTCCCCTGCTGTTTGCCTTTTTGCACTTTTGGGATTGGTTAACGAACCATCATGACACCTCGCATGAGCAGATCATGACAATGGGAAGCAGAATGCAGTACAGTGTATTCCACAGGGCCATAAGGCAGGTAAGCATCGATGACTATTGAGATTAAATGACAGGCAAAGAAGCAAATGCTAGTAAGCAATAGGATCAGTTCATAGCTTGCCTTACTACCCATAATGTCTTTTCAGGCCTCATAAGTGCTCCGTTTCAGTTACATCAACTATAACACCAGCCTTAACCTTGATATAGGCTATTTCTGCAGGTCTATTTTTTTCCTCCCCAGATGGCAAGCTCTTTCAGCAAGGTTCCTCTCTTCTTCACTGCTTGCAAACAAAGCAGCCCTCTCATGTTTAGAAACATTTATGTATGTTCATGGCTGTCCTGCTGACTTCAAAATAATTTTGTCACAAGGAAAGGCTAATGTGTGGCATCAGAGCTGGAGAAGAGCTACATGGAAGCATGCCTCAGGTACCACTAAGAGAAATATTCCAGCACTTAATGCAGAGAAAATTGACTGCTGAATACAGAACACGACTTTATGAAAGTACTAACAGGAGGCTTGAAAAGTAGGAGTACATGAGCTGTCTTAATCTCACGGTTCATCTGAAATTAAGTGCCCCATTAATGGTTACATGTCCAGTGTGCAGGTGAGACTGTTATGAAATCCATCACTATTCAGTCAAAAACCCCAGGGTGAAATTCTGTGCTGAACAACAAAAAAAATTACAGCTGAGGAATAAGGAGCTTTGATGGCTTAAACCATCCAACTTTTAGCTGTCCCAGGAGCTATAGCTGGCATCGAACTGTTTTATGCCCTACCACCTCATTTTTTACCAAGGCCCTTCAGAACAGAGGAAACATTGCAATGAAGTACAGGAGCTACTATCCAAGGATGTATTTATTTCAGTCAGTTGTAGTGAAGAAGGCCTGCTTAGTAGAGGAGAGATGGGAGATAGAAGAGAGAACAAAATTAGGGAACTGAAGAGCAGCTGTTGAAATTAACTCATTGCATCTGTCTAAAGTCAGACAAAAAGATATAATTTCACCCAAGAGCAAACCTTCCAAATGGCAATTTATTTTCTAGAAATAATTTAATGACATGCAACTACTTGAGTGCTGGTACTTTACATACAAATAAAAATGGCAAGTCTTTGCACTTCAGTGTTGTAATCTAAATCAGGCTTTTGAGACCAAGTCCTCTGTGGGTATAAATTAGCATAGCTCCACTAATGCTAGAGGAATTATTTATGCACCAGAAGGGGAAATAGTATAGGGAAAAGACATTTTTTGACTATAAAACACTAGCTCAGTCCTGATTGTTTTTGTTTAAATTATTAATCCTCTGGGCATCTCCAGTGAATAGATTTTACAACATTTGTAGATCTAGAGAATGCATATATATAGATTCATTAATTGATAGGACAAGCCTTTTAGCTCTCAAAAAGATGAAGCACAGGCTTGAACCATGTAGGACAAGGGAAATCTATAACCAAGGTTTCTAGGCAGCTTATGCAAAACTCATGCAATTTTGGCTTTAAAGGACACAATTGCCAACAGGGAAAAGGGTTGTAAAAATAGGTATTTCACATTTAGAGAAAAAAAATCCTTTACGATAAATTATTGTCAGAGCCAGTGTATTTCTGAACTTTTAGTTTGTAATTTTTATTTTTTTTGGTGGAGAGCTTAAATCTTTCTAAAGAGAAGGGGAAAGCAGTGGAGCAGGTTCCTCACACCACTGGCATGTGCCATTGGTATCCACATGTGGGATGTAATCCTCTGCAAGAATGAGTCACAATACAGTAGCAAAAGTGCAACTTTTTTTATAAGAAGATTTAAATCCTTGTCAAAAAAAAAAATTAAAATGGTGCAAGTTACAGGTAGAAGGAATTGTGCCTGTGAACTCTCAGAGAAGAACCCAAGGCACGACACAGCAAGATCACTGGACTGAATCACATGACTGCATTCAGCATTGCCTTGGAGCCAAAGCATTTGTACTTCATTGCAACTGGCTGTGATCCCTTCAAACAGAGGGACTACCACTGGTCTATTCATCTTTCTGTGGTACGCTGATGGTGCTTCAAAGGTGATACAATATTGTTTTGTAGGCTTAGGGGTTTTTTCCTTTTCTTCTCAGGAGACATTAGGTAATGACACTTTTACCTGCTGGTGTGCATCAAGACTGTTGGGAAATGTTCCTTGGGAATGTTGGAAAACCAACAATTGTGCTCCTATTTTCACATCTTTAATTCCATTTATTTCAAAGTAGTGCTGATGCATTCTCTCTTCTCAAAGACTATATCCAAATGGACCCCCCAAAAACAAACAAAACAAACAAGAAGGTGGTTTTAAAAATACACATTAAACTATTTAAGAAGAAAAAAGATTTGTGATAGTAGGAGGCTAGGCTCTGAACAGAAGCAAAGCAAGTGTTTTGTCCTCTGAAATTCTACTGAATATGCTTTACTAGGAACATTGTACTCATCAGTTATGTTCTGCAAGTAGAATGACAGCAATGTTCATCCAGAATGTTGAATTTATGAAATGGGGATTTTATATCACCCTTTTTATTACGAAGTGTAGGATATAACCTAAGTGGTTAAAAAATATTTTACAGATGAATGAGATGAATATGGCATTTATTATTAGACTAGACAATAGTAAACAAAATTCTAATATGAAAAGCTGTGCTTTTTATGGGTTTGGTTTCTTTCTTTGAAAGAGTAGGGTTGGCTTCTTTCCTCAACTGAACAAGCTTTTAAATGTAATAAAAATAGATGCATAAAAATGCTCTTAATGGTTTGTATCAGTAGTTTAGTCAGATTTCAAACAAATTTTTTTTATCCAAGATTATCTGTCTTTAAACTATGACTACATCAGGTAAATTATTAGAAGAAAAACATTTATAAAGTTTTGGGAAAGGGCTCCCGATATTGGTATGATGTATTTTAAAACATAATTCTCTATAAATTCAATTTATTCACATATATCTGCCTGATGAAAGAGAAATGTTAGTGAACTAAAAATCAAAAAGTAAAATTAAAGAGAAATAAATTTACTTTATTGCACCTATTAATGAAAATATGGACCCTGTGAGATCAGTAAGTGGGGACACATTTATTAAATACAGATGAAATAAAAAGAATTTTAGTACAAAATTATTCTGTGGATGATTTCATTTATCTGCCATTGAAAATTATCTAGGACAGAAGTTTAATACAGTGAGATACAGTGTTTAATAAGTGTGAAAAAAATGGATTCGTAAAATTCAAAAAGAGGAGGAAAGTTAAAAATTGTGTGCTTCTGTCATGCTACATACAGTGCGGGGGGGAGAGGAAAAAGGAGAAGGAGAGGAAGATGGAGAGGAAGAAGGAGAGGATCTATTTGATGAAACAATCTTGTATGTGTGGGGTAGGATTTTAGCACATTTTTACAGTTTATGTCCCAGTAAGGAAAGGAAAGCCACAACATATGTATCTGTTCTTTTACATGAAATGGAAGCTGAACAGACACATTCATGTGTGCAGTGTTTCAGTATATAGGAATCAAAATTTATGGCAGATGTACAAATCATATGCTTTTCTGCCAATGTGTATGGATTTTCCACATGCAAATGTAACTAAAGTTTTCTTTTTTTCAACAAAGGTATTAAAAGACTTACTGAAATTGTTTTGGTTTTTTTTTTTTTTTTAAATTCAATACTTCACATCTTCATCAGCAGTAAAGATGAAGACTTCAGAAATCCCCATTTTTCATCTTGTTGTAAGAAAGGCATGGGGCATGCTCTGGGATTAGACTGTCAAAATAAACCATTTTTGTCGTCATGACTTATTGCATGTGTGTATGTTTGCAGAGGGCAAAGGTTAGTCTTCCACAATTTCAAGACATCAAACAAAGAATTGACCTCTAACCAAGCCACAACCTGTTTTAAATAAAGGTTTGAAGAAAAAAGCTGTGATTGTTGCCTTTTACAGGTCAGCGGTTCTTATGTCTCTGAAACCACTTATGGATCTTCTCACCTGTGTCTGTGGTTCCTGTTACAAACAATTCTACAAAGCAAAGTGGCGGATGAAAAAAGGCCCTCTTAGAGATCCCAGAATCCAGTGTGCCCTTCAATTACTGGCATTGCAAGAGCTGTGGAAACAGGAGGACTAACTCACACATGAATTTTTACTTTGTCTCTTTGTCCAGAAAGAATTTGCATGGTAATATTTAGTTTTACTGAGAAAAACAAATTGCAGGAAAACAAAATTTCCCCAGCCATACTAAGTAATTCCATTAAATGTTTATTTATACATTTTTCCCTGAACACATTTCTACTTCAGTAGGAATGAAATGTGCACAACAGAAAAGCATGGATCTCCAGACCTTTATCTTGGGGATTGATTTGTAAATTAAACTGTGTTTATGCCCATTTCTATGAAGGAATGAACTTCATCCTTGATATGCATATGGCCAAATTTCCAGACCCCATGAGATTCCTGAAAAAGGCTGAGAGACTGGAACATGCTACATACCTGGGGAACCCAAAAAGGCAAACACTAGAGCAGCTTGTAGGCTAGCCATGAAAACAGCTGTCTGAGAATGTTGGTTTTCCTCTAGGCTGTAGGTTTCTGGATGACACCTAAGCCTCAGCCTTCCTTGCCTAAGCATTTCCTTTTGAACCAGGGCTGCACCTCATCCCTCAGACCTTGCACCTGCACAACTTTGCAGAGTCCAAGCCAACGTATCCATGATCCCAGGGTTTCACTGGAGTTGCTGATGGGTGTTGTGTGTACTGGCAGCCATAATGTGGTGACCCTTTCCCTACACAATGCACTAATCACAGCCTTATTGTGAAAGACAGGTCCATCATTCACTTTGGGTTAATTGCTATGCCACTGGTGGAGTTCAGCTCCAGATCAAGGCACAAAAATGTACATAACTACATGTATCCATCTGCATGTTTCACATGTCCTTGCGCTGATTATAGTCGGGAAATCTCCACAATGCAGTTAAAAACTGCATCTAGCTAACCACAAAATGTCTACTTGGCTCTCTAGGCACCACTGAGAGTAGAGACCAGAGTGGAAACGTACACATAGAAGTGTAGCTCACATCTGTAACGTGGCTACCTAAGCAAAGGCACCTCTCTCTGTGGCTCTGCTGTACCAGGCCATCCATTGCTGCAGCATGCTGGCCCAACTTTGAAGAGATACTCATGCCATTTTGCTCTTCCCAAACAAATGTTCCAAATTCACACTTCTTGGAAGTAGTTTCAATTCCATTAAAGCAAATGGAGCTGTATTTCCTTAAACCACACCCACACATGTCCCATGAAGTCCATCTATCCCAGTCCAGATACTTTAAGACAGGACACAGGCATCAAAATGTATACACAGAGCTGGGCAGACAGCAGAGCAGTCAAAAGTGTGCCTATTGCACAGGTTTCAGAAAGGAAACTGCTTAGCAGTGCCTAAGGACTGAAGTCAGCTAGAAAAGCCAAATGCTCTGTCAGGAGTCTTCACACCAGAGAGGAGGTTTTGCAATTACATCTGAATGACACAATGTATTGAGAGAAAACCAAGCATGACATTTTGGTTAGGAGTGCACATAATGTATATGCACATAAAACATTTGTAAAGTATTTTTAAATCAACAAATTAGTGTCTCAGACTGTCATGTTTTTACAATTGTGCTGTACCTGCAAACAGGGTTAGAAGCTACATTTGCATTTGAAAATTGCAAATACAAATTACATTTGTACATCTGAAAATGTATTTACATTTTATAAAGTTATGAAAAATATGATGCAGCACTTGGCAATGTGTCTTTTGAAATAAGCTGGAAGAGCCCATTAATTTGAGGTTGTTAGCATAATGGTTTATGCCATTAGGTATCAAATCTCTTTTTTTAATTACAGAAGAGATCACAACCAACAAATAATGAAATTGTGTTTCGGTGCTCAGGAAAAACAAATTAGTTTAATCTACAGTCCACAAATATTTGAGAGCCATATGTTACTGTTGCCTTTGTTATTTTTGAAAGCTGCTGTGATTTATTACTCTAAACATATAGCAACAAATTGAAAACATGGATTAAAATGTCTCCTACTTGACCTTTTCAGAGCTATTCCATGAATATAAATAATTATTTTATGGATTCAACAGCTGCTGATCAAGTTATATATTTTGAAAAGTATTCTTTGAATTATTATTCCACCATTCAAATTACATAGTTCCACGATAAATTTTGTAGGCATTTTATGCTAACAGGCATACAAACCATTGCATAACCCCCATGAACTCACACTGCATGAGTGGTTGTAGAGGTATATGATTGTCTATAACGTGGTGATCTTTGCACTGTAACAATACAAGAAATCCTCTCTGGCATCAACTCTTCACCTGAAACAAATCTTAACTTCTATTTATTAATTCAGAGATGAGAAATCGGTCAGCTATTGTGAATAAAATAGGAATGCATGACAACAAAATCAAAACAAGCAGTTTCCATTTTCCCTTGGATTTTTATTCCTGTTCACATTTGTTACACTTTCATTATTAGCCTTGCCCTTATTTCTCTCAAGCACTGCAATCTCAGTGAGGACCTGAGTTATCTTCACTTGGCACAAAGCAACAAATAAGATAGTGCTAAGCTGCATTGATTGAAGACAACTAATAGAAGAAGTATATTTTCCCAATGCAGCTACTAAATTCTGGTGTGGATTACAGCCTATTCCCCCATCTGTGCCTCTTGTGGTTGAGCCACGGAGGGAGAAAAGATTACTTAATTGCTTTTCAGTGTGCATGTCTGCTGTAGGATCAAGCACACAGCCAGTGAGCCCTTACACTCATGCAAAGAATTCCTGAGGTTATCAAAATTTTTTACTCCGTGTCCTGGAAGGCAGTGAAAACAGGCTGGTGTCTCTGTGCTGGTTGGTATTATACTACTCATTAGAAAACTACTCTAAATTCCCATTTCTTGTAACTACACCGGTTTACCAATGAACAAGAACACCTTGTGGGAGTTCTTGTTTCAGCTGTCCTAGAAAAGGGACTTCTAGAAAACCTTTCTTTTTTAAATCTGAGTGCAAGTTTTACTTATCCCGTGTTTTCTTTGTCCTCAACGAGTTGTGACCTGCACAGAATGCACCACTCCCCTCTGTTACACCCACAAAATTGGGGCCTCCAATATGCAATTTACAGATTTAGTCCAGAGAGTGTCTTCCAAATGACATTTATCCAAAATGCTTTTCCAAGTGCTTTCAGTCTCAGCCTGAATAGTCCTCTGCTTTGATAACCACCTCGGATGCTTTTGCTTGTTCTGTCTCTGGCCCTGTTTATAAAGATATTGTGCAGTAAGTTAGGGAATGAATTTACAGCTCCTTGCCACTAACTCTTCTGTAAATACCCCTACAGCACACCATACTGCCTTGGTTTGAGGCAATTTAATCTCCTCTCAATGCCACATGAAATATCTAATATTTTCTGCAAACTGAGTAACCACAAAAGAAGACATGCAGGAAACCAAATTAGCTGTAAATTCACAGCTGAACACACTACTTTCTGTAGAAAAGCAATCTATTTCAGTTATTTCTTTGCAACTAGGTCATGGTGATGATATACCAGCATCCCTGAGAAGAAGTTTCATTTGCTCTTCCCGCTTTCACTTTCACTGTGATGAGTGTAGAGCTGGTGTCTAGTCAGTGAGAGAATCTTATTATAGCAACATCTAAATGTGACACAGAGCAAGGATTAAACTGCTATCCAACTTGTAAATGCATAAGCAGGCTCCCTGGAAACAGAATTCAGACTGATATTTTCATTTTCAAACCTGTATTTTTCTCCATCTGAGCAGTCAATAGAGCATCTTCCTTTCTAAGTAAGATCCAATTATAATGAGAGCTTGGATTGACAGGAAACATTATTATAACTGAATGAGCTGTCAAATCCATGATTAATAAGGGTTTTCATTTAGGTTCAACAATAGCAGCATTAGACTACTGCCATATTATTATTCAATAACTCATAGCATTCATAAGAAGGTTTATTTTCCGTTTCAGAGGGTAGACCGAGATGTTTCACATTCAGCTATTTGTATGGGCAGAAGTGGTTTCAATATTTCATGAGATGACTTTATCTCTATTTTTTTCTGAAGATGCAAACTGATGAAAAACCTTATGCAAAATCTAAGCCTGCTGTTCGAGGATTTTCTGTTTTCCTTCTAGCTCCCATATTTTTCCATCCATATTCCTATTGCTTGAACCATGAGAACAGAGAGGGAATATGAATACTGTAGAAGGGGTGTTCACACCATCAAATGTTGATGATACGGAGTAAAAGTAGGAGACAAACCAAGACCTCTCTGGTCTGTGTGCTCAGCGAGGTGCAAAGAACAGATAAAGAGCAGATATTGCATGTTAACCATCATGTATGTATGCATTCACCTGTCTTAACCAGAGCAGATTTTTTTAATATATCACTGATTTTCACTTTTATATGAGAGACAATGAGGGCAGGATCGTTATGAATGAAGATATTCACAAGGGGAAAAGAATATTTTTAGAAAGAGAAGTGCTCACCCTCAGCCTTCTTGTAACAAAAATGCAATTCCCTCCACCCTACATAAATTGTGCTTTCCCATCCCATTTCACAGTTTGATAGAATGTAACTGGATATTCTGTTTTTCTGTTTCACTAGTTCTCAATTTCACCTTCAAAGCTTAGCTCCTTAATCTGCTCTTCCACCCAAATGGAGGTGCTGCTCCATCATGGCAAGTAGTATAAATGATGTGTCAGGTTGACTTCAAAAAATAACCTTTTAGCCCAGCATTTATTTATACATCATCAGTTATGTCTGACTACTTTTTATACACGTATGATTTATCAATATAAGATACAGATATATAGAGAGATAGAGAGCTAGATAGATAGATGTAATCTGTACTGTAGCTGTCTCTTTCCTCATTTTCTTCCCTTGCTGACACCTTTCGTACTTGCACAAACTAACCTTTAACATGCAACTCTTAGTTTAATGTTATCATCTGCCAAAGTCCCACAAGATGGGGAAATTTATGGAGACATTATAAAAAACATCTGACTTTCCATCCATAACTCTCTTTGTCTGGGAACTAGATGCTACCTTCTGTAAGCCAGCTGGTGAAGACAAGGCCAAAGACACCAGATATACAACAGCAGATGCAGAAGACAAGCACAAAGACCTGTGTCTAACATTAGAATAAACTATGAAGTGGTTAACAAAAGACACGTCCCTCAAAGGTGTTAGTGAGCCTCAGGGTTAACACCTTGCTATGGTATAAGTTCTTAAATAAGTTATTCTTTCTTGTTTCTTCCTCTTTCAAATACACACTTCAGAATCCATCTGTCCTAGACAGCTGTCACTTGTTTTTTTCACCTCTTTTGTAGATTAACTTCCAGCTAAAAACTTTAAATAAGGCTAAAATGTACTAATCTCCAGCAATTCCACTGTTATTATTTTTATAATACTGCTGTTGCTATTGCAGTAGCCAATGCATAAAATACTGCATACATAGAAAAATCATTCTTGTCTATACAAATATCCAAGATGTGAAAATGAAGCATTGTGTCCCATTTCACAGGCAGAGGAGACAGCTATATGAACAAGTTGCCACCTAGTAAATGAGCATGGATTTACAGCTCATTTAATACTCCATGGCAACTGTCTGTGTGGTTACTGCTCCAGCGTAAATGCAAGGTAGCTCTGACCCTTACTGAAAGTAAGGCAATGTATCTTGCATTTACCTGAGCATTAAGCATCCATATAAAGTAACTAATGAGCTGTAAATCCACAACCCCTCTTCACACCTGCTAGTTTCTTTATGTACATGGAGGCAATGGTATTTTTGTGATTTGCCTGTGATCACTGAAGCAGCACTTACAGAAATGGCTATGTAAGCCAGACCTACTGACATCCTGTGAACTCCTCTCCTCACAGAGCCAGAATTTTCTTGTAGAGCTACTGTTCAATTGCTTGGCACATTTCCCTTCAAATGACAATAATTCACAAGCAAACTCAACCACTTTTTCCTCATTAATATTGCGGAACATGCATTTACCACTTATGCAAAACAGATGGATCCCTAAAAGTAGCTTCCAGATATGGTTTCTTCATTTCACACATAAAATATTATTTACTTTTTCAAAGACTCTTAAATTTAAAGTTTAAAAGTGATGCTTTGGGAATAGCTTTATCCTCGTTTATTAATCAAATTTCAACTCTAGGTAATTTAGAGTCCAAACTAAAGCAGGGTCTAAGCAGAGGTCATCACCAGTGTTTTTCATCAGGGTGGTCCATGACATGCCACAAACTAGCAAAGAGCTTCTTAATTTTCCTTTTTTTTTCTTTTTTTTTTTTTCCCCAGTGACTCCTATTAAGTGACCCTCTGCTTAGACTCCATCACACTAGTTCAGGTGGACCATTGATACAAGCCACTGCCTACAGTCATTGAAAGCCTGGGATCACTGCTCTGGTTTTTCAGTGGCACTACATGAATCACAACAGACTTGAATACCCTGTGCATTTTTACTCATCTTCTTATTCTGTATTAAAAAAATAGAAAAAAGAAAAGAAAGTCTGAACCACTATGTCACAACACACTGCCATGACATCTATTTACTAGTAAAATTGTTTTGTGTTCTGAGGCAAAACAAGACCAAAATGTTGTTAAATACATTGAAAAAGTTCAGTGTAAATTATGCACCTCTACACATAAAGAAAAGAAATTAATTTTTATGGTAGAGACAATACATACATTAATTTTTAGCCCTTCAAACTCCCTCATCATACTTTTTTTATGCCGCGTCTATGGACTAACACATTCAAAAAGTAAAGAAGGAAAGCCCAGGGGTGGGCAGTCATTACAAATTTTAATGGATTTGATGAGTCTCTCCACAGCACTCTCTGTGTCTTGATAATCACTCAATTCCTCTCTGCAAGGATTCTCTGGAAAATGTGAACCATGGCTACAGGTGTTTTAGGATGTGACCCTGCTGTCACACTGACAGCAACTTTCTTATTTCTTGTCATGGGGCATATATTTCAAAGCATAATCCCAACCTTCTGGGATGCTTTCATTACCAGAATGCTCAGCTGACAGTACTGCCAAATTTTGAATTTCATGAAAGAATGCATAATGTGAATGAGCAATGTCAGTTCTGTCCCTTACACTGACCACATACAACACTTAAGTGACTTCAGTGAAGCTCCTTCTTTTTATTTTTTCTCATAATTTTTTAGCAGTGGTTTTATCAACACTAGCTGATTACACAGTGCCTGGAAAACATCACTGGACTTCATTTCAGCCTGTGCCAACTATCTCTTTCCACACACTTCCCAGGCCTCATCTGGTAGTCAGAGCACCCCAAGGCCAATTCCCACAAATAAGGAGTCCAGAGGGTTACTAGCAGGGACACCAGCCCCCTCAGGCCAGCCTTCAGAGCCCAGAAAAGTTCCTGAAGGTGTTTGAGCAGGGATAGAGTCAGAAAGCCTGGGAGCTGCCCAGAGCTCTGGCAGCTGGCTCTGTGGCATCCTGGGGAGCTGCCTGGCTGGTCACTGCCACTGCTGCAGATGGGCACTGCAGGAGTATGGGAGCTGGGCTTCCTGCTGGAAATTTGCTGGGCTTTAGATTATCTCTGGCCATTTTAAACTGGAAAACTCTTTAGAGATTTCCAAACAGAAGTCCAAAACACAGTCCATAACAGCTAGTGCATCAACAGCTAGCTATCTACAAACTTAATTTTCCAATTTTCTTGCTATGAGAAGGGCAAACAGTAAAATGCAGCCTGCAGATCAGCTTTGTGTGAAGTCAGGCTTCTTGGAACCCCAGTTGAAAAAAAAGACATTTCTGTGCCCCTACTCCCCGAATTCTATTTTTGGAGAGTTATTTTGCTGCATTGGTTCCTAAATTTTAGATTTATTCTTCTACTTTTTTTGTCCTGCTTCATAATTATACATAATTGTATGATTTTGTTAGGCTGTGTGTTTTATTATGTTATGTGCTTTCTGTGAGACAGGAAAAAAATGTGCCAGCCAGTTCTTTCCTTACTGACATCAATGGCTTTTGGCTCACACACTCTGTTCAGGATTTTCCTTCTTATCAAGGGTTCCATATTTTCATGTGGTTCAATTTTTTATTTCTTCCGGGCATCCTCTTTATTTTTATATTTCTTTTCTCTTTGTTCTCCAAGTAATTCATTTTTAGCTCTAAATTAAGCAATTTGCTTTTAAACAGTTGGCATTTTCATCAGTCAGCATATCCAAATGTTCATCTGTACCTTCCTTAATTCCATGTACTATATCAGCATTTTCTGTATTACTAATGCCTTTCTGCAATGAGTCTTACACCTCAGATTGCCCTGCTGTTTCTTCAGGCAATTTTGTACTGCCTGTCCTTCTGGCAGGCACACTGATATCTTCCCCACTGTATTTCGGTTTTGAGACTAACATCAAACCACAGTAAGTGCCTACTGCAGACTTGACGATTCTCTGTGGAAATTTTAAGCTTTTAGTATTTTTTAAAATGAAAAGAGAGTACTGAGAACATCAGGAAAACTCCAGTCCTTCATTAGTTTGGGCCTTAGGGTTTCCAGTTCCTCTAACCCCTTCCAGCTGGTTCATTCGGAGTCCATAGGGTGTCCAGAAGTCCCAGTCTCCAGCCAGCATTGTTTGGTTTCTTCTGTGGAAAACCGCAGGATGTGAAGTGGGATGGCGCATGTGTAGACTTCAGCCCAGCATAGTATAAGGATGTGGCTTTCCAGAAAATGGTCACAGGCCCCCAGATCCAAACACAGCTATAAGGATCTTTGCAACAGAGCATCAATATAAAATCCTTCAGCTTGGACTGTCCAGCCAACAAGAAAATCAAACTACTTGACACTTGTCAGCTTCACGCTGCTTTCCCCTAAGATCCTAGCAGGAGGCAATCCTGTGCTGAGGTTTGGAATTCATGCTGCTGGAGAAGGCAACAAAAGACTGTGTGTACTTTGGGATGTCCCTGTAGCTCCCAGTCCTTTATGCCTGTGACCTCAGCTTCAGCTCACTGCATGAGAGAAGAGCAAGAAGAGGAGACACGTTGGGAAGAAGCGAGGAACAGGAAAAGGCAAGCCTGTTGAAAGCAGTACAGGTGACTGGGGAACCAATATCATATAGGTTAGGGGTGGGGTGAAGGGCACATGAAAAGTGTAGCATGGGGGGACCCAAACACATGGGTCTGTGGGAAATCAGACATGTCTGTCACAGGATGGTTTTAGGAGGGAAAGGAATCCATGGCACAGTGTGGACGTAGTTCTTGGAGAAGTGAGAATCTGCAGCACAAGGACTTGGAGGGAACTGGGGCCTGATTCACCACGTGAGGCTGTGGTGGGGATAGGATTTTGAGACACTTTAGGAAATTGGCCACAATGACAGTATGTGGTGGTCCTCAATTTGTAGAGCTGTACTTCCAGCCTTCACATGTTATTTACAAAGCTACTGGAAAATGACAGGGAGAAACAATAGATAGGATGAGGAAGAAAGAGAGGGTAGAAGGTGAGATTCCAGGGAGTGAGAAACATCCCCTTCTGTGGGGGCAGGAAAAAAGAGAGGAAGAGGAAGCACAGGTGCAGCATCAGCAACCACAATGATGCACCTGTCAGAGAGAAACCCTCCTCCTTATGTTTGCATATGCTCATTTCTACATCCACTAACGAACCTCTTTTTTCTTCTTTGTTTCTAGAGCCAAAAAATTGTTAATGCCTGAAGTCTGTTCATACCTATTCTTTCCTGGCTGTCCAGTGTGTATTTTCTAATATGCTTTTATTTAGGAAGGTTAGTTTCTTGCTACACAGCAGAAATATTTGTGTTAAATCTACTCTATAAAGGAGCCAAAAATGTGAAAAATGCTCTGGAAGCAGAAAAGAAATAGTTATGAGGAAGGAAAGGAGACACTACAGGAAAACTCATTTGCTGAGAAATGCAGCTTATGTCTTATCAACTTAATTCCAGATAAGTCTTCATTTTGCTGGGAAGACAGATGCGATAAATATGTTAATGGCAGATTTTGATAGCTCAGTTTGTAGAACTGCAAAGCCAGATGGAAGTGATAATTTTTCTTTCATTTTAACTTTGAAATAAAAAGCAAGAAAGCAAGAAAGTTCTCGGTATCTTAGTACTGTAATGACTTTTGAAAGGATAATGGACCTTAGCACAAAATGACGATTAACTATCATGCCCTGATGCTCCTATTTTATTAAATTCCAGTTTCCTTGGCTGTAATTCTCTCAGCTTTCTTGCCAGAGATGAGCAGATGACTGCTTGTGACAGACTTTTCCAGTTCCACGTTCATAAAGTTATTTTGCAGCAATCCAGCTGGTGGATATTTTACTGATTCTACTGTTGCTCAGGTTACATACATGACTAAACAGACCATTGATAATAGCACTGGATGGAGCTAACCTCTCATACTCCTTATCAGAAGTGAAATACTGTATTTTTTGTCTTTTAAGCAGTGCCCTTATGGTCTTAGGAGTACAAGGCTAAACTGTGGCTTTCCATGCATTAAGATTGCATTTAGCAATATTTGGTGTGAACCCTTTGTTTCAATTTAATACAAAAAACATTGAGGAGCATAGATTAACACCTTCTTAGATGTGTAGGATATTTACTGCTTGAACTGATAGGCAAAAAGAAAGCTAGAACACTTTTGCTGCTTGAATCCTCTCGAAGGGGAGGAAAAAGTAGGTTTCCAAGCAGGTGAAAAAGGAAATTTTACGAAACTATTTTCAAGGAAGTTACTAAGTGAAAACTTGGTTTGTCATATTTGCAGTGATGTTTCTAATGTGTGGAAAAAACAGACACATCTGAGTTGTTCCCTTTATATGAATTTTCATTTCAAGAAAGTAAGGTCCTGACTAAGTACTCCCACAGGAACTTCTTTCCAGGAGCCACTTGGCAAATGGGTGAGATGCTCCATTGTCAAATCAGTAGCTTTAACTTCTAGGGTTTTATTGGCTCATTCTCACTTTCTAGATAAGCTCACAAACCAGGAACTGAATGACCATTTAATCCTACATGTCCGTTAAAACCCCCTCTGAAATTCATTCCAATGATTCTAGCAAAGAGAATGTAGATTTCTGGTGAATTTTATAATACATTTTACCATGAGACAAAGGATACAAGTTGTTATGTCATTCCTTATGTCATTCCTGTGTCAGCTGGGGGTGCTTGTGGGTGGAGGTATTGGATAAATTATTGGATAAATACCTGCTATAGGCTAGTAATATCAGGTAGATATCTGCTGTATGAAGTATAAGATTATTTTCATCATTCAATACAAGCTATTTTTTTTTCATTTGCTTAGTTTACATGCATTTTCTTGGGGTTTGTCTTTTTTAATTCAATTAATAAGCTATACAAAATTGCATACATATGTGGTCTGGATGTTTCTTACACAAACAAAACGTTAATATGAGAGGGAAAGGGAAAGTCTATGCAGTTCTGTGGTGGGGAGAGGAGAGGAGAGATCCCAGGTTCTGGAAGTGAAAGCTGTATCAACAGCAGCTGAGCCAACTTAATTAGCCCTGTGAAGAGACTGGGCAGAGTGCTTAGTTAATGCAGTTGTATCACGTTTGAGAATCCATCTGCTGTCTCTGGACTTTGCTGAAGTGCGCAGACATCCATATCTCTGCAGCATTGCACCTTGCACACAAGCAGAGGCAGTTCTCATACTTGTCTGAGGTTCCAGTCCATGCTGGATGCAAATCTCATACAATCCAGTGACTCACACAACCAAAAGCACGCAGTGAAGCATGCAGCCCTGCTCTTGGGCCCAGAGTTTCCTTACCAAGGTCAGAGAACAGCAGGAAGAGACAGCTGGAGCCTCTCTGCCCTCACAGCTTTGCTGCAAGCTGGGGCAATCAAAGCACAAGCTGTAGCCAAAGGTGACCCACGCTTGCAGATAATCCTCACGTACTGGCAAAAACCAGGCCAATTTCTTCTGTGGACCCATGCAGCAGCAGCATTTTATCCTGGAGCTCCAAACCAAGCCGAGCTTCCTAACTGATGTGTAAGGAAACCATTCACCGCTCTCCAGCAAGCAGCCAGAACTCCCCAGCACCAGGCAGGGAGCTGCCTGCAGGAGGGGTGTGGCAACTCAAGCAGCACTAAAGCTTATCCCAGGCTGCCACCTTGTCAGGCTTAAGTTCAGCTCATTAGGACGCTCATCTGTTATTTATGCAAATAAGCCTATGCATAGCCACAAAATATGCAAAGATGGCTATTTATCAGTTTGGCACAGTTTCTGACTTTCTGAACCTTCAGACATTCCTGATACATTTAAAAAGAAAACACAATCTCCCCTAGTGCTGCAGAGGGGCCAAGGCAGAGCCTAGGTGCCACCACCCACGTCTTCTCAGAGGACTCGTGTTCAGTATAGAAAAGATGATGCATTCTGTGTGACTTCAAACACAATATGTTACAGCTCAGGATGTTGAATCTAGTGAATGAAGGATCTCTACTTGTTTCACCTTCCCAGGGGAGGAGATTTACAATGTGCATAACTCCAAGCATTCTGACTGCAGTTTATTATTTATTTATAAGAGGCACCTGCCCCCCAAAAAATTAAAAAGGATCTTCTGAAACAGTGCTTAAATTATCTCCTCTGTCTGGACAGTTGCAGTCTAAGGTTGCTCTCACTCATGAATGTGAAAAAGAACCTCAGCTCATCCCTCCTTTACCTTTACTGCTCTCTTCTCACTTTAGGGAAATATTATCTTCTGCATGAGCCTGATCTGGAGTCAGCACCCAGTTGCTTTTCTGCACACACAGCCACCAGTAACTGCAGGAAGTTTGAATCCTCCTGACAAGGGTACAGATTGACCAGAAACACAGCTTTAGGGATTTTTCCCCCAGTTCTTTACCCCTGGCCAGTACCAGGGTGATTGTTTGCCTGTTAGCTCCATGGACAAGTTTCTCATGTATCCTTCCTTGCACAACAGGATGTCTTATTTAAGCTGTTCAATGTTCATTGTAAAAATTAGAAGAAAAGACATTTCTGTAGTAAAGACAGGAGAAAATGACACATCTTTTCTTGGTAGTACCCTTATCTTAGGGAGCCACCTTATCCATTCAATTCTCCTATAGACTGTTGTAACCATCTCCCAGGATCTATGTGGAGCTTTGGACGTTCATGTGGTCTTGGAATTGGGGAATGAGAGAAAGAACACCTCCAGAACTCACAAACGCTGCCCTCTCAGAGTGGCTACAATTCAGTTTCATACCACCACTAAAAAATAACTTCCTCTGAATCCCCCAAAATATAATGAGTTACATTGTATTTAAAGCATAGTAATCACAACACAGGGTGCTCAGTCCACCCTGACATCAGGATGATGATGGAGATGATTCTCTCTCATCAGGAGAGAGAAAGTAAGAGCAAAAGCTGGAAAATTCGTGGGTTCAGATAAAGACAGCTTAATAAATGAAGGAAAGAGGGGGAAAGAACCCCAAACAGTGATGCAAAAGGAAGTGACTCACCACCTCCCACAAGCAGACTGTTGCCTGACCAGTCTCTTGAGTTATGGCTGCCTTCCTAGGCAAATCACCCCCTCAATTTTTTTTTGTTGAACATGGTATTATGTGTCATGGAATGCCCCTTTGGTCAGCTGGGGTCAGCTCCCCCATCTGTGTCCTCTCCCAACTTCTTGTCCAACCCCAGCAAACTTCCTTGGGGAAGCCTGGGAAATCAAGAAGGCTTTGACACTGTGGGTGCATGGCTGTAAAATAGCCAAAAGATTGGTGTGCTGTCAACCCTGATTAAATAAAAAATCAAAAGAAATATTTTAGAGACTGGTGTGAAGAAAACCAACTCCACCTCAGCCAGACCCAACACAAACATTAATGAACAAAGGCATTGTCTTAGTAAGTTAAACGAAGAAAATTGTCCTGGAAGAGACACTTCTTTTTTAAGATCAACTTCTATTTTAAAAGAACTGCTTTATTTATTTTTTTTTAAAGTTCCAAACCTATTTCCCACTTGGGTGAGTGCAAAATAATGAATTTAAAAATTTCAATACATCCTGTCTCTCTGTGAAGTTAATTCTGCAACTTCCAGCTGAGCAAAATTATCTTTACATCATGAAAACATATGCTTCCCCTTAATAAAGATTTAAATACAGGCACTTCAAATCTCTCCCTTCACTTTTACAATGGTGCAGTAAAGGATTATCCATGCAAAATTATACAGCCAAGATTTCTGCTGTGAGTCGGCATGGTTCCGTTGTTTTTCACGGATCAATTAACACGCACTGGAGATTTTAGCCATTCCTGTCTGTAATGGCTAATTTGCCCATTACAGGGAGCTGAGAGCCATCTGTGTACATGGCATAAGGATACAACTGTGAAATGAAGACTTTAAACCCATAGAACATGACCTGTGGTTGCAAGACATTCAAAGACAAGATGGGATACCTTACCTTTGGAGCCTGTAGTACATCAGACACCCCTTGCTGAGGCACTGCAAAAGTAGGTGGTGGTGCTGATGTTGGCTTTTTGGGAGGCCTGGGTGGTGGATGGAGGGTTAGGTTTTCATATCTTCGCAACATATAGTATTCCTCTTCGCTGACCTCTTCCACTGTTGTCCTAGTCATAGGCGGTACAACTGTCTGGACATCTTTGCTGAGCAAATGAACCAACATGTTTAAGCGACACACGGGAATCTCCCAGCTCTCCACTGGACTGCTGGCACTACTGATCAGCAAGTAAGAGTCTGTGATTTCTTCTTCAAACTGCAGACCAGGCGCAGCAGCCAAGACATCTTTCTCCATGGAAAGGTCCCTCACGGACACTTTGACGTTAAAAGGCAAATGGAATTCTTTGCAAATCTCAGAGAGGTGGTACTGTTTCTTGTCATGAATCACTTCCACAAAGCCACCTTCCATGTACATAGGGAGGAGCACTGTTTTATATGAATCACTTAGTATTTGCTCACAAGCTAAAACATCTATGAGTTTCTTTCTTCCCTCGTACAGAACTTCACTAGTCTGGCATTGCTGAACTAGAAATTGATCTCCAACTGAAACAGAAAAAAGTTCTTTATGAGGGGAAGTAAAGGCTTTAGTCGCTACAACATGAAGATGTTCTTTTTGACTTCTCGCTATCTGTAAGTCATAGGCAGTTGGGAACTCTCGAGGTCTTCTTTTGAACTTTCCCTTGTAGCTCATAGGGATTAAATAATGTCTTTTAGAGGAATCACTTCTCATCTCAGAGGCTAGGACTCTTGCTGCCTGGTACTTTTTGTAGATGATGATCTCTTTCCCTGTAGACAATAAGTTATAAGGTTTTTGGTTTCCTGAAGGCCCTTCCATTATCTCAGCAACCATAGGAAATTCTTTGCTTGTTCTCTCAAATAAATCTTCCAAAGAAAGTGGCTGAAGGAAAGAGCTAATATCATAATAGTCTGTTACATCCTTGACCTCCACATCCAGATCTGAGAGGATATGAACTATGTCTTTTCGAACTGAAAAGAAAAAGAAATATATTTTGTTTTGTTTCAAACTGACATTGAAATAAAATACATGTCCTATTGGCCAGACACTAAAAGTACCTCCCCTGAGGTGTACATGTCCATGTGTAAATGTGCACCACTAACTGTGCCAGCCAAAGTCTAATTGTTGTAATTTGAGAGATATGGTTACCAGATATGCATGAGACCACCCAAATTAAGGGAGAGAATAAGGTGTGCAAGTGAGCACAAAGTTTAAGAAAAAGAAAAGTCTAGTTCACTATTTTCCCCACAGCACTTCCATCAGTTGCTTATCTTCTCAAACTCTTGGGCACAAGCTGTATTTTTATTCTTTTACTTTATAGCAGTTTAGGTTTCCCTAAAGAAATGAGTGGGGAAACATTTTTAGTAGATAAATAGCATTTGGATCCATTAACATGTTGCTGCTATGGCCAGACTGGGAGAAATAAGGTAGTCTGATATTTGTAAGAATAATTAAAACATCTGTAATTATTAAGAAATAATATCACTTAACAAAATGGCAAAGTCTTTGTATAATTAAAAGTAAGTTATTTCTGTGAATTAAGACATTTTAATATTATGTTCCTCTCTGGAACTGTTGTATTTTTTCTGCATCACCTGGTTTTATTCACTATCAGAACTGAGCCAGTGAATTTAACAACCTGACAGGGAACAACAGCTCTTTTACCACAACTGAACTTGCAAAATTTTGAATGAAAATCTTCCAAGAATAAAGACGACTATGTAATTAAGGCTTGTTTAAGAATTTGGCTCCAAGTCAGTGACACCACAGATTGCTGACCAAGGCAGTAAAATTTAACAAGCAAATAATATTTAATGACTCTCTTTAATAAGATTTATTCTGCATAGACCTACACAAAGGGATAGTATATTCTGGATTCACACTTCCTTGTAGCAGGACATATCAATATTTTATACTGAAAAGTTGGTATCGGATTTATTTTATATGACAGAGTTCTATGACAGTGATTCAGGGTCTGTTTGTTCTGACTCTGCTTTTGTCACATTGACACTTTGAGGTGATAAACATCCTTAGCACCACAAGGGAAAGAAAACAAAGGAAGATGACTGGTGAAAATGAAACTTTCTATGAGTGTTTGTGAGAGTTCCACACACATAACTTGTTCATTATTAATAATGAGAAGTATAGAGGATTCCTGCTCACAGCCTGTGAAAATGTAATCAGTTATCCCAGTTATCAGGAATCTTTTTTTTATAGTGGATAGTAATTCTCATACTTTATCTTGTATCTATTTATAGTTCTCCTAAAATGGTGAAAATTCATTCTTCATGGTCCACAAGAAAGTAGTTATTCATGTACCATGAAGCCTACTTTTCAAGTTTGTATTAAATAGTTATCTAGGACATATGGAATGCTTCTTACATGTTGAGAACATCATGAAACTTAAAATAAAAACAACAAATACAATCCTTACTGGAATAACTGATTGGAAGACAAGGGAATACCAAATATTTCTGAATCTTCTGACGGTTTTCAGGGGCATTAAATTCTTATTGAATCTGCACATATATCTAAGTGGACATAGCAATAAACCTGAGTTAATTGAGCTTCAGGAGATGAGCTAGATCCCTGAATCTAGCTAGAGTTACAGCAAATGGAGTAGTTTATCTTGTGAAGCTATGTTTTCAAAACTCACACATTGAATCACATAGCAAGCACAGCTGAATATCTTACATTAAGCATATAACGACTATGGTATATTGTGTTAACAGACTCTGTCCACTTTTATTTCTTTCTCTTTGTATATTTGCTTACATAATTCAACAGAGAAATTCTCAATTGTGAAAAGATTTCCTGCTTAATATCCCCATGAACATCATATTTCTGTTAGGATTCAATTTCTACTGAGCTGATTGGTTTACTTGTAGTAAATGCAACAAGCAGCAAAACCTTCCCAACAGGTAAGCTACATCCTGCAATCAGAGGCCAGCATCAAGGTTTTGGTGGAACAACTAGAACAACTAGTGTCATAAATATTTTGGAATTTTTTAAAATAAAAACTCAGAGCACAAGCTTTTAAAGATATTAGTTTTCTAATCTTTCTGTTTCCTCAAACCTACAGATTTCAGAAATTGTCCATGAGTTTTTTGTGTTTATATTCCATTGATATTTGTTTCTGCAACAGAATAAAATAATATTATTTTCCTTTCTCTGACATGCTCATTCTGAAAATTGAATGGTAATTAAGTGTATTGCAACATGTTGAATTGTTTTTTTTTCTTTTCTTTTTCCAACTCCTAGATATAACCATAAATGATCACGTGGCTTCTCCATGGCCAAAGTCTAAGACACAAAGAAAGAGAATCTGGGAACTGAACAGAATTCCTAAGCTCAACCTTTTTACTATGCAATATATTTTCAGTGAGGATTTAATTGTAGTGATCAACAAAATGGCAACAGAAAGAAATGCAAGGTAATAATCTCAACTAACAGATGATAAAGAAATACTAAAGGAAAAAAAAAATTACCTTTCTTCCTCTTGAAACTAACATTAGTGGCAAATATGGATAAGGAAGTTTTAACAAACTGAATCTTTCATGGCTATTTTAAGAAAATGTTGTGTATTTAAGGGTACTTTTGTACTTTGTTACACCAAGTTTAATAGAACACTGATTTTAATTCTTACTTACATTTCATTACTGCCTGCACTTCATAGACAGGCATGAGAATCAAACAGCCATCAAAATTCTCAGGAAGTGGATTAGAGGAGTCCCACATGTATAAAGTATTGGAAAGTTTAACAATCCGGTTTCTACACCTAGGGATTTTCCATTCTGCAATCTCTTTTAGGGTGTATATCTGGTCATCTTCACACTCATAGAATTCTCCTTCTTGTGAGAGGGGCAAAGTAAAGGAATGAGACTGGTTATTTCTGACCACGACACACTTCACAGCCATCATTCCATGGACCTCTTCCACAGAGTTGAAGATGATCTGCTCATCATGTTTGATAGTGAAATTTGCCAATTTTATATCCTTGGTGCTGTAGAAAGAAGGATGGCCAAACCTTGTTGGCCCAATAGGTACTTTTCTTGCAATTTCTTCAATGCTGATATATGGAGTCTTATCTGCCACAACCTTATAAAGACCTAAGAACAGAAAACTTGCATTATTAAAAGGGAAATACACAAAGAAACTAATGCCAAATTTTAGACTGTGAATGTTATAAAAATGAGGAGCAAAGCACATCAAATAATTCATAGATGATAGCTCAATTGCAGAAATACGACTCTATAGAGGTAATATCAGCTGCATGGTACAATGTATAGGCAGCTGGAATTAACCCTTTCTGCTGTGTATCTGACATCCAGCATTCTTAGTCCACAGTAAAATTTTTCTTTGCCACAGAAAAAAGAACAATTTTCCTAAATTCCTATCTGTCTTCTCAGAAAACCAGCCTTTGAGACCTAAATGCAGATGTGGTATGAGGAAACACAACACTAATGTGATGAGTTCATGCAGGATAAGTTTCTTGTCTAAACATCAGTAGTACATAACCTTCCACACACACACTGGGAATTCCTAGACCAAGTGTGTGTAAAGATACACCCCAAATGAAAGAGTAGCACCTACAGATAAGAAAGAGCAAATAGATTTTAGTGTATCTGACAGCCCAGTCCACCAGCTGGATTAATTCAAAGTCTGGGTGTTATAGCACTCCAGCCATCATGAGGCAATTAAAATGCTGAAGTTCTGCAAGGCAGAAGCTGTATCTGAGCTTCCCTATCTCCTAGGGACACTATTACTTCATGTTAATCATGCCCTTTGGATCTGTCTCATTAGGAGTTTCCATTGCAAGAAAGATGTGTACATTTCTCTATTTGCGTGAGGGTTTTCATAAAGGAAGATAAACTGGAGGGTTGAGAGGACTAAAAAGCAGGTCTTAGCTGAACTGTGTGATTCAGCTGTCTTCCTCACAAGGTGTGGCAGCATTGTGAATGCTGCCTCATAGAATTTTAGTGCAGCTTCCTGAGACAGACTTTGACAAAGACTTGCTTTCAAGTGAATATAAGTGAGAATAGAGGTTATTTCTAGGCCAAGTTTGCTAGCCACAAATAAACCAATAGCAACAGCTACAGTGACAGAGAAGCCAAGCTCCCTGGGAGATACTGTGCCTTTTCTCCCTTTGTCTGCCAAAGCCAACCAGCAAAAATCATATGGCCTCGCACCTCCATGCTATTGACACCTCTGGACCACAGAGAGGTCACTTTGTGGTAAAGGTATACTCCCATTTTGGCTGTTAAAGAGGAGGCATGGGATGGGATATCAAGAAGCCTGGTTGGTACCACTAAAGACACTTTTATGGAAGCTTCAAATCCCATGAGTAGTTTAAGCCAGGTCTGCAAGGTTTTAAATATCCTACCCAACTGTCCTCAGCCAAGTGCAGGATGCTCCAGCAGATACCTAGATTTCAGTAAGGTGGGATGCTGCCAGAACACACAGTTGCTGTTGGATCTTGGGAAGACACTCACTTCCTTCACTAGATCTCCCCAGTTGTGGGATTGTTTAATGAATTGGATCAGGGAATATTGCTTCTCTTAAAAATAAGCAATGTGCTTATTTTCTTCCAAACCTTTTCCCTTACTGACTTTCATTACTGATTGTAATCAACACAGCTGAGGGCCCTGCATGGTTTCAGGGTGTCCCTAAGATTGTATTTCTTTAAAAGGATGTATCAAATAATTACTTCTACCAAAACATCCTTTTTAAAATCTTTTTTTTTGGGGGGTGATGGTTCTGGCTACAGGATTGTTGTGATTTTTTACAGTAGCAGAACCCTGTACTTTCACTTTGTAACTTTAGCATCACTCTTGTTAAAGGAGACATAATTAAGATTCTGTCTGTTGAGTAGCTTTTAACTGAATTCATCACCAGATTGGGCATGTTTGGTTCTGGGTGTCCCATGTGGCCTCTAGTTACTCTGGGAACTAACATCTCTGAGGGCCTGTCAGCAGCCTAAGCAGTTATAGCCTCTTTGATCTGCTGCAGAAATAGTCACCAATTATGCCAATGTCACTTATTTCTGCAGTTCTGTGCTCTACCTTCACAATTGTCTGTACGACAGCCATCTTTTCCTGTGTGAAGTCAGTACCCTTGTGTCAGTGCATCCTCTACATTTATGTCCTCGCTGTAGGAAAACCTGCAGGAAAACCTCCAGGCTTTTTCCTGGGCTGCAAGGAAGGCACATGCATGAATGTACAAAGTAAACTTGAACACACTTTTCTCTCCCACTGATATTTGCAATGTTTCTCACTGCCATTTTTAACCCAATTATTAGCAAGGAAGTTATCTACTGCAGTCCTAATCACCACTAGAGCATACCAGTGCAGATTAACACAAACAGGTTCACCAGCATTTAGAAAATATCACTGTGACAAGGCACCAGTGACAAACTGAAACTGCGGAAAAGACAAACAGTGTTCTAGTGTCATGCTTTGCAAGCACAAGATGGATATCACCTCCTAGCAGTGCTGGGAGAAAACAAATAGGAACATTTTTCATTAAAAAGCATATTCCAAATACTTATGATGTGTCCCAAAGGCAGTAATTATGCTTACCCATCTGTGATACAGGAGCAAGTGTATGCCCCCCCAAAATTCCCACGAATTACATTGAAAAGCCTCCATAAACTGTGCAAAAAACTTACATTTGAAAATATTTGGCAATGTACAGGTATTAGGAACATTATTCTCTTCTATGAGTTTGACAATAGTCTCAGGCTACTAATTTCACTGGGCCTACAAAGATATTTGGAAGGCAACTATTTCAGCAACAAACCGATGAACATCCCAGGCTGGAAAGCAGGTGTCATATGGAAGGAAGCATAATTATCAGATTTCATGCAAAACTAGACACCTGATTAACCCCTTGGCCCAGGCAGACTGGCTTTGTCAAGGATGGGAGCAGAAGAATGTTTCCCTTATGTTCTGGTGGTTTTCTTAATTTTGGTGACAGAATGCTTGCTTAGGCAAGAGAAGAGCCATGTGGCCCTGCATACTTAGCTTCTGTATTGATAAGACTCCTGACCTAACAGCCACCTCTGAGTGGCTATGAACATGCAAAGTTCCATATGTCTCTCTCTACACAGAACATAGGTAAATATATAAAATATATATATATATATATATATATATATATATATATATATATAATTAAAATATACATATTATTTTGGTATGTTGGGTAGAAGTCACTGCCATATTCTGCCATGATATCCTCTCATAAATGCTCTTCTTCATACTGTATATATGTAAAAACCAAAATAAAACCACAAAACCCACCAAACAATATTATCTGAAACAACTCAGAGCCTTATTAAAATCACTGTGAATCAAATTGCAAAAACAAATGTTTTCCAAATCTAAGATAACAAGGAAACCTCCAGGAGGAGGAGACATATGGTAAGTTTGAGATGCTAAAATTTGGACATTTTGAGGTCAAACAAAAAAATTTTTGTACTTTTTCATAAACCATAAAACTGAATCAAATTCACTTAGACTTTCCTAAGAGATCTTGGTGGACTGTAAGGGGAAAAGACAGATGGAAATAATAAATCTGGAATAAAGTCCATCTGGTTTATCACGATCTGGCATTATTGCTACTATACATAGACTTTCTAAATGCAATCTGCTCTATAACCAAACTGATGTACTGATGTCCAATAGTTTGAGAAAAAATAAAACAGTCATTGAAGAAGAACTCTACATATATATAATACTACAGGAAAATGCAACCATTCCACTCCATGGAGCCTCTGTATCTACTCACATTTCACTAGGTGAAGCATCTGCCTAGACATAATACAACGATTAGTAAGCCCCAAATATCATCAGCCCATCTTTTCAAGAAGTTGACACAGAAAGTGAGAATCTGAGAAAATTACTTCACTGGTATGGGAGAGAAAACATAACCAGAGGATCACAAGACTGAATGTGCTATGAGAAAGCATGTTTTGATAGAAGGATATTTTCACCACCTTTTTACAGAATAGTGTATGCGTAAAGAATAGTATGCAGAATAGTATCTGTATACAGAATAGTTTTACTGGCTGTAGTGTAAAATGTACCACCCTAGAGCTTTATGGACTTCTTATTTTCAGTCTTAATTAGAGTCCTGAAGGAAGGGAGTATTTTACTCTCTTTCCCCTACAGAAAGCTGAGAAAACCAACAGTTAGGCTTGCCTAGTAGAGTAGCAAGCAGTCTCCAAGAAAAAAGAAGAGCAGAACAAATAATCTGTCCCAGACTAGCAGTTTCTGTTCCCCAAGTAAGGCTGGGAAGAGCAGAGTTTCTACCTTCTCTGGAGATGACTTAATTGCTATTCCTCTTTTCCCACACCTCCAACACCCACTCTCTACCTCTTCTGCATCAGCATCCTCCTCCCCTCATCCTGTCCCAAAGGCCAGCTCCACCTCACCTAATACTGAGATGAGCCTTTTAATGCCTAACCCCTGCTCTTCCACAGATGTGTTGCATGGTCACTGACAAGTCTCCTGTCTTTCAACTTGCAGATGAGTACTCAAAGGGGCAGCCATGCTCAGCTATGTGTCTGTCAGGCCGAATAAGAATGAGCAGCAGCAACAGCCAGGGACCTCATGAGAATAGGGCAGTCTAAGCAACGTTTTTTGCAGAAGAAGGAATACAACAGAATGAAATGTAATCATTTGTGCTGGCAAACAATTCAGCTGTTGTGCAAATTACCTGTCTCCTAATTTGCTAGTAGTGAAAATTGTAGTTCAAAATGTGGTTAGACGTAGTCATTGAAGTGTCTAGAGTAACAGCAGACTTCTATTATTTTACCCAGTGTATGAGCACAGAAAGAATAGCCCGGTCCTCTGAGGCATGAAAAAGAACAAATTAGAATGAGGATAAAATGAAATAACACAGATAGTGAACTTGCGGTTGCAGCGGTTTCTCTAATGCAAAGGGCAGATTAGGCCTTTATCAAGGATCTGATTTGCCAGAGAAGAAAAAAAGGAGTTCTGAAGACTGCAAATACACTTAGAAAGACAAAGAGTAGGGCTCATTTAAGGCCAATGAGCCCAGTTCTTCACTCTCAGAGCTGCTATCCCCAGAGTAACCTAAATAGGAGCCTTGCTCATTTGTGCCAGTATGCATGCAGTGAAAGGATACATGAGCCCATGGCATGCAAAAGAGCTCATGGCAAACAAAATGGAAAAGAGCATCAAAGCAAAAGACTTCTCTGCATCAACACTGGCAAGACAGCATTGTACATACAGTGTAAATACAGGGTCAGCCTCCTGGAGACCTGTGGATATTTTTATTGAATTAAGTCACAGACAGTGTGAAAAAGATCATCTGCAATTCAGTTCTGTGCTTCATTCAGGAGATGAGGGCAAGCCATGTTTCATGTATAATGCTTCAGTTAGATCTTTGCACGTGTATGTAAAAAAGTGAAAAGGAAAAAGGTCAAGAAAGAGCAAGAGACTGGGAAATATTGACTCTGCAGAGTAGAATCATTCATCAGCTAAGAACTAAACTAGAGAAATGACAAATTTACATCTTACCAAATAGCTCTTGAATGCATAAGAGTACATATACAGAGAAAAACAGGAAAGAGGTGCTCCCTGTTGGGCTAATAAGAAGAGTCATTATGCCCCTCTTCAGTGCTGCTGCTCAGTAATACCCATCATGTGGAGGATAATAAATTTCGCAAAATGAACTCTGAATTTGTTTTTCAAGTGAAATAACCCAGTTTTCTAGAACACTGGTTGGCAGAGTTCATAACTATGCATGAAAATTGTAGTGATTAGATCGAATTTGAAAATGTGCTCAGCAGGGCAGCAGCATCCAAATGCCAAGTTGTAAAACTGATCACTTGAATGCAAATAAATCCTGATTCACCAGGTTCAAGCATTTGAAATCACAAGTCTTTCTGTTCTAACAATCAGGACCTTCAACATTAATAAATTTAGGATTACTTTTATCACTCTGCTGTGTAGGATATTTTAGGATTCAAATGTTCAACATCATCTGCCAGTCAAAATTTAGAATACATTTCTATTGGTGTATGTATTTTAGAGATAGAAGAAATTTTAATAATATCAGAGAAACTTGGATTACAAGAAAAAAACCAAGTATCTTGAGAGTTCACAGGAGAGTCATATTTCAATATCTCTAGATAGCCACAGATAATTAAAAGGTCTTTGATCTCTACGTCTGGGCCCTACTAGTGCTTGAAAATGGCATTCCAAAAAAGTATTTTAATAAGTGGTCATAGAAACCATTCTGATTCACAGGATAAGAAAAATGTAAATTGAGGATCTGTTTGGGGGGGTGGGGGAAGTTATATATACACAACTATTTCAGAGAGAAATCTGTATTTTAGAGATGGCAAATAAAGGCATAGCAGAAGATATTTTTCTGTAGAATTCAAATGAAACATTTCATTCCCATAGACTTTTACATTTTATTTGTTTTGATAAGTGTGTCTTGTCTCCGTCTGCAAAAAAAGCACGTTCCAGCTTGGATACTGGCATAACATAAACCCTATACATGCACGTGCACACTCTGGCATACTCAGCAAGACTTTAGAATAGCATCAATGAGGTTATTAAGTCAAGCACTCAAACACTAGAAAACACTCATATTATGTTCCCCATGCAGCATCAATTTAATTTCCCATGTGCTTTCAGCGCTAATACTGTGCTAATTAAATATTTAGGATGGTTTTTTTTTGTACAAAACTATAGCCTCATTCAGTCCATTAGCTAGACTGATGGCCAAAATGAGACCTGGGCATGAGCTCAGATTCTTGAAGTCTATTGTGTTCTGTATGTTCTGTGCTCTGTACCAGTGTTTCCTTTATGCAGGTGTCCCACAACTTCTCTCCCAGACTCCCTCCCACTCCCACTGCCATCCTCATGTGGTTTTCCAGCTTGCTTACATCCTCTCACCAAGGCGCTCTTATTACCTCTGCTGCCTGCAAGACTCCCGGCATAGAAAATGTCCTACTTGCAAAGTTGTGGGTGAGTGGGGTCTTCCTCTGCTGCTGAAACCACCTGCACCTTTCTCTGATCTTTGTATGGAAAGTCTTCATCCTTCTGTCCTGCTCTGAGGTCAAAACTTTTTCTACCATTTTCTTAACATAGTTTGTGTCCTCCACTTCCCACACTTGGGATACTCACATGGGATACACACTTCTCCCTCTGTGCTTTAATCACTTCCCTGTTCAGTGCTGCTGGGCCCTAACAGTAGAGGAACTCAGATGAGAGCAAAATTCAAAAAATAATAAATATGACACATGATGAACTAGTACTGGGTTCAATACTTGGCCAGCTTCCCTTTACAAGGCCACATGGAGAGAGGAAGATGTGGTTCAAGTAACAAATCAGTACCACGTGCCAAATTTCAAGTCCATCCTCCAAAATATTAATATATTTGGATTTTTCCATAGAACAGTTATAGAGATTTTTTAAATAGAAAAACACATCCATTCCCCTCTAATCCTGTTTCTAAGCATGGAGCAGCCACTCTGGCCACCATAATTAGAATAAATCATTAAAATAAAAGCAGTATTGAAAACAAAGCATTGAAAATATTTTGTACCGATAATAATAAAATACAGACATAGTAATGGTGAAGACATTATAGTCTGAGAACACAACAAGGAAGATTTCAGCTCAGACAAGGTTTGGCAAAGTCATAAGCAAACAAAAAGAAGATTTTTGTTGTAATTCTTACACCAAGGGACTCCAAGTGTAGAAAGTATTACCACAAAACTTTTTAATACTAATCCTTTCTATCCACATTTGAGAAAGGACTGTAAGAGTTGAAATTGAAAACTAGTTGACTGCGTCTTGTATCATGTGATAAAACTGTATTCTTGACAGCAGAGTTGTAACCTCAAATACCAATCAAGACAGCAAATCAATAAAATGAACAAAGGTGATTACTCAGGGCTATAATTTCTCAAAAACATGTATTCATGAAATACTATACCAGGAAAGTTTAGCGGTAATTCCACTTTGTCTGAAAACTGGCCGACTTCATTATTCTCACAGATACTTGCTGTGAGTTTATTAATTTTGAAGCCAATAACTTTAATGACTTCTTCTGTTGAGAGGGAGAATTCTTTTCCAAACATCTCATAGACGGAGTCTGAAAAGAAATACAAAAGGAAAGCATTATTTATCTTTGTCTCACTTTGTCAAGTGTCTTTACCTCTTTGAGTGAAAACAAAAATAATACTTAAACCATAAGAAATCATACTTATCTTGTGATAATTAGCCTAATTTTCTCTTATGTCCTCAGGGTCATGAGAAAAACCACCTTGTGACTTCAGTGACCTATCAGCTCTGTGGGGTTAAATGCATGCAAGGAGAGCAAGGTCTGAAGAAGCTACATTTCCAATTTATTAGACCAGAATAGGTAGAGGTAGAACAGCAGAATAGGTAGAGGTAGGATTACCTGGGTTGTCAGGAGCTGTTTCCTGAAACTGGCGGGCAGTGGAGCTCAGGCACTAAAGGTGCCTCTGCACAGCACGGGGCACAACATATCCCATAGGAAACAACACACTACAGCAGGACACAAAAACCCACAGACTGTTGAAGGTACCCAGGGACAGGACAAGAGACAACCAAGTGCAACCAGCATTTGAACTTCTTGTGGTAACATAAGTACTGAAGAAAGTACTAGAAATTGGAAGACTGGCAAATTAACAATGACAATGTTGAAATGCCCCATGTTGAAATGAGCATATGGATTCAGATCTGGCAGCAAAAAATTCCTTGTCTGTCTGTCATGTTCAGAACTTTGAGAATTGGAATAAAGCAATCCAGCCAAGTGTTTCAGCACTTCCTCAGCAAAACCTGGGATGGTATCTTGTCCTGCCAAATCCAGTCCTCCCTTCACCATTCTAGTTGTGGTCAACCTTTACTGTTTCAGAAGCAGATGCACAGGGAGAAGAATAAAGCAAAAAAACTCAAAAGTCAAGTTAAGAAGAAGGAAAATTACTCCTGGTCTCTGCAGGAGATTAACAGAAGCTTTGGTGCATGGGATCAATTAACTATATGTAAAGGCAATGCAGTGAACATATGGTGTTCCATTTGTAGGTAGAATGGCATTCAACACAGAACATCAGAAATGTTGACTTTAATACTAGCTTCCATTCTTCTGTGCATTTCCCCCCAAGAACTAACCAAGATCTGTCCTGAAGCAATGTGGACGTGCCCTTTCTGAAATCTCATCTCAAAGTTTCATTTCCCTTGTGGTGAGAAACATTGTTCTCATTTCCACTCCCAATGCATTGGTGAATGTATTTATTTGCTATCCTACTAATATTGTTTAGCTACTTAAAATACCTTTCTTCTCATTTCCATTCTTCCCTTCCCCAAAAGGTTCTCAGGGTTAATTTTGTCATTTACTTTATCGTCTCTGAGAAGACAGATTTTCCTTCACACAATTGCTCCAAGCCCTTACTTATACCACATTTTCCATCCAAGACATCAGAGACCAACTTTCAAGAGCTTATCAATAGTAAAACATATATTACCAGATTTATTTGAAATAGGCCAAGAGGTTGAAAGATTATGAGGGTGAGAGGTGGGGTGGATGATTTCTAATGAACAGACCATGATTGCAGAAGCCTCATTTTTATCAATACTAGGATTTAGAAAAAAAAGTTAAAAATTTAAATCTGGCAGCCACATTGTGGGGGTGAATTGCACATACAGTATTGATTTTAATTACATATTTGTCTGAAACTAGATTGCTTTGGCCCTGATTTTAGCCCTTGCTTGGCAGTTTGCCTGGAATAATACAATGAAGATTACATTCAGAAAAGAAAAATGTTACCTAGGCACTTGCAGCAAATATTTTGCTGGTAAAAGGGAGCCAGGGAAACTGCATAGCTTTCAAAAAGGATAATACAAGTACTTTTTCCTTTAGAAGCCATGATAATTAATCTTAAAACATTTTGAAAATTCTCACTTTGTGACAATGTGACCCTGAGAGACTTTACTTCAGCTGTGTAATGTGGACTGCCTCACACAATATATTGAAAAATAAAATTTTAATTAAAATGCACTTTTTAACATTTATTTGTTGTTGCACAACAATAACTTTGTTTTTCCCACTCAAGTCACAAAGAAAATGTAACTCTTTGAAAATGTAAATCAAGTAACCTTGAGAACAGAAGCTTTTGATTTGAGAAAGATGTATGCAATATAATGCAAAAAAACCCAAAAAAAAAAAAAAAAAAAAAACCAAAAAAACACAAACCTACATTTAAGCAGAACCAAAATAAAGCAGCTTATTTACAGTGATCAAACAATGCCCCCCCCCGAAGGCTGTAATTAAAGAGCTTGTTGCCTTTGAAAGAACCTTTTCTGAAATGTTACTTTGTTCAATAAAAAACACATTTATATCCTTTCATAAGCTCATCTCTAGTTTGACAATCTGTGTTATCAACCACCGTGATCAGATCAAAGCGAGCACCACAATTGGTTCAATATCTTTTCCCTCCATCTTTCCTAAAATGTTAAGCAGCCACTCTACCATCCTCCCTAACATAAGCCCTTTATTTGATTTATTTCTCATTATAGGCACAAGAAGAGCATTTTTGTATTAAAAACAGCAATATAAAATATAAATACAGTGAATGCCTGAGATGGAGGATATAATTCTTAATGTTGGGGCATCTGACAGTACCACTGAGATAAATATTTTATAATATAAGGTGAAACAATAAAATATCTCAGTAATACATCCCTTTTTCTTCCCAGCAGCTTGGAGCTCCATTGGTGACTGCTCTCGGAGTGAACGCCTCACTGATGCTGATAGAAACGGCTCACAGCCAGGCCCGGCAGTAAATAGCAGTAATACATCACTGGGATGGAACTCCTTTTTGCCAAATGCCTCCAGGCAATTTAGCATGAAGGGACAGGGAAAGCGATGCAAACGAGACAAAAGACTTGACTAAGGTAGCACAGAGGATTATTTAGCAGGGGTGAAGCTCAAGCCCAGGCTGGCTGACTCCCAGTCTCACAGCCTGTCTGATACAGGGTGCTGCTAAGCACTTCCAAGTATCCCTTTTTTTTTTTTTTTATTCTCTTTTTTTTTTAAACAAAGACCAAGCTTTTTTTCCTAACAAAACCAAATTACTTTGGAGGCCAAACACTAGGCATTGACTGCCTAGTCCCATGAATTTGAATCTTTGAAGGAAAATATTTTCTCTTTCATGTCTCAGTAACACTCACTGAATTCATTGCAGCTGGCAGGCTGAGCAGTCTTTGAAAGGAGATCCAAAGAACCAGGAACCTGGCTACTTAGCAGGGAGATGAAAGATCCCCCCACATCTTCTGAAAGAGTAGAACTTTGTCCCAGTGTCTTTTTCCCAGTGCTCCTTTCTCCACTATTAAGTTGTCATCAGTTGCCCATATGGGTGCTGTCTTCACTGTCAGAGATGACTCTGTTTCAGGGGCTTTCACATCAAGGCTCCATGCCCTGGTGCAGCCATTCAGCCAGAATTACAATAGCTCATTCTCCCTTACAACACAGCTCAGCTGAAATCACAGTTTTATTAAGGCTGCTGCAGGCTCTCAAAGTAATATGAAGGGCATAATGGATCTATAATTAGTGTCAATAAAAAAAGGTATCATTCTTTATGGGCATTATTTGAGGGCTAGCCAATTGTTCAGAGTTTATGCTCTTTGGCAAGAAAAGAGATCTATTTTAAAGTTTTAAGGAGGAGAGTTTTGCTTAATCATTTAAATAATTTTATACTCTGATTAAGCAGAAGGAAAAGCAAACAATTTCTGATGGGGAGATATTAGGTGGCTTTTTTTTCCAGTCAAATACCTCCTGAGCACTAAAGATGCTCAGCAGTCTGCTGGATTTCCCCCACTAAACTCAAATAATCTAATGCCTTGTAGAGAAGAGGCTGGAAATCATGCACAATGACAGGTAAAGAAGGAAGGATGCCCCAGCTTCTTTCTAACCCCAGGCTGTGAGAGTGGCTGCAAATAGGATAAAACTCCTGAATGGCTTTTACCCACCCCTCCCTTCCTAACCCCAGAAGGTGCCCCCACTGAGAGCAGGTGAGCCCAGCTCCCCAGTGCCCACATGGTGCTCCAAATGTCCAAGGATACAGTGGCCATGAAGGCAGTGTGAATTTGAGTGGAAGATCCTTCGTCAACTGACAGAGCAAATTATTGGGCTTTCAAGAAAATCTTCTCTTTTTAACATGTCCTAAGCAACAAAAATCTTTAGGTTTCATCAGTTTGGGACACAAACCTTCCAAAAGACTCTATGCAAAGATGCATCTTACCTAGATCATACCTGCTTAGGCTGTGAAGGGTCTGATTTTTGCCAGCGTGAAACCATCAAAAAACAAAAGCCATTAAGATTTATCTTTTGCCATATAAAGTCAAACTTTAAATGTCAAGTGCTTTAAGCCATTTCAATCATAATGGACTTTAAAAAAATGACTTCTGAGATTTCTGATTTATTACTTTCCTGATAAATTTATGGCCTTTTTTTTTTTTAAATGCATTCTTCTGATTCTTATCTATCCAGAGCCTCACACACTGCATGTGGCAGCAGAGCTTTATGCATGCAGCACCCACTACAATGGAAAGAGCAAGTAAAACCACAGCTCCCAATGAAACAGCTTTGACCTTCTATTTGGGTTTACCCAAATGAGTCAGAATTATTACAGCAGTGAAGACAATGCCCAAACCTGATTTTGAACAGCATTAGTCACTGTTATAGCTGTTCATGATTTATTTAGTTTTAGTTATTTATTTAGTTATTTATTTTATTCATTTTCTTTACAACATTAATTACTTTAAATTTAATATGTTCAACAGAAAACTACATTTTGTTGGATGAGATTTAGGAAGGCTGCTCAAACTGAGTTGCAGAATCAGATCAGAGTGTTGAGCACTTCACAGGTGCAGTCCAGAACTGGAAACAAGTTTAAGCATCTTCCCCTACTGAGATCAGAGCATGATGCCCCTTGTGCCATTTCTGTGTGTTCAAGGGAGCTAACCAGAAACAGTGGACCTGGACAAATGCCATGTTCCTTCATGAACACATCACCAGGTACTTGAAGAAAAAGTTTTGTCACAAAAGCCCTGTTGCTCAGAAACAGTGTGCGGTCATGGGCTTGGGTATCATGGGATGTTTATCCCAGGATTTTCCCTCCCATGCAATTTAACATAGTTGTCCCTTCATCTTTCCAGAGCCTGAGTTTGTGAAAATTATCTTGGTACTTTTATAGGCTTTTTAGAGGTTCATGGGAAGGGAAACAGGGCCCTTCCTGCTGCAGACCTCCTCCTCACATCCCTGGAGCCCAAACGCAATAACAGCTGGGGATCTCTCTGCTACAGGACACCAGCACATTGAGGGAACTTCAGCAAGCCAAGACAAGGAGTGGACCCCTGCATTGAGACAAACCAGGCAATTTGGGTATTCTTCCTATCTTCTGTGCCATCCACAGGGAGGCCCAAAACTGAATGTCAGAGAAAGAAAATCCCCTCAAAGGAGATCCTCAAATCAGCTTCACCCTGAGTGCCAGCTACCCAGGGTCAGATTTTTCTCATTGTGTCTGGATGAGTCATTTCATTGAGGGCAGCAGTATGAATAGAATGAGCAATATTTGACCCAAAAATTCAGAGTTTGTTCTCACATCCACTGAAGAACACTTTCTTTCTTGTTTAGAATAAAACAGGCATTTGAAGCAGCTTGAACAAGGGCAGGAGAGTTTCAGTGGTTTGTATTAATAGAGAAAATTTACCAATATGCTCCAACTAGTGACCACAAAAAAGAATCCAAACTATTTGTTGTTCTGGCTGTACTTAAGGCTCTTGCTTCTATTAGCTCAATCAAGAGGAACAGAAACAACTGCAATCAAAGGAAACCACCCTTCCACTTTTTGATATGTTTATCTATCTTAAAAAAATCTTCTCCATCTTTAAAAAAAAAAAAAAAAAAGACACAAATTAGTAAGTGAAAGCAGTGTACCACAAGTTTCACCAATTTCATGTGCAGTTCTCCCTTGGCATGTACTCCACTGAGAATCTACCCAGTAAATGCAGAGAATGATAATAATTTTTAATGACATTTCACCTCTAAGAAATACAGCCCTAATTATCTTCATCAAAGCTGTCCTAGTCTCAGCCTCTGTTTGAATTATTTGTTGATTTTTGTAAGAAAAAATAGTTTTATTACTCCTGAAGAGGCAGTTTGCCTGGTTTATTCATATGTATTACAGACTGCATATCCTAGCCTTCATCAACTCATTGACTTTTCATACTTGACAAGGGAGAAGGATTTGTTCTCTCTAGGTTGGCTTAGAAACAGTACAAGAAGTTCTACCCTACATGATCATTTTTGAACTGTTAGTGTTGAGAGATATTTCTTGTCTAAATTAGGACTTGGGGCAGATGAGTTTGGATAGATAAGGATTCCTTTTGTATTCAGTTTGCCTAGCTACAGTAACAGGGTTAACAAGACCTTTTGATCTGTGTTGATTGTCAGCAGACCCCATCACTTCTCTGAAATGCATGCTGGAAAGATGTTATTTTCCAGTCTCAGAAGCAGAGAGAGTGAAACCAAAACTGCAGAGACAGCGAGCGAATGTGGATACTCAGCCAGCAAGAGGAATCATGAGTCATGCTGTTTATAGTTGACCAAAATGAGTTTTCAATTCACCCAAAGGGTTTTGTTTGGCATTGCCTTTCATACAACTGTCAGAGAGCCCCAAACATCTGCCCAGAGGAGGAATCCCAACCTGTCAATTCTAAGAATCTTTAGATCCCTTAGGTCTGGAAGGACATTAACTAAGGATGCACATGTGACCCCACAGTTGCCTCTTCCCTATATTTTCTCCCTGCACAGATCTGGCACTTTCCTGAACCCCAGAGACTGGAGTACCACAGCTACAGCACGCTGCTTCACTGCATACCCAGCCTGCAGAGGTGGAGGCTGCTGGCTTAGAGTTCCCTTCTCCTCAGAGAAGGAGCACAGAGTTTCTTGATGTGTTTCACAGGCCTGTTGTAAAAGAGGGTATGTCCTGGAACAGCAATTTACACAACACACACGCTGTTTTCAAATAACTGAACCACAGAGCAGAGCTACAAATTCCCCCCACCTCTGGCAAGCTCCAACTCCTGAAGAAATGGGGGAATACCATTACTGATGCATGTGTTTAGGTGAGGCAAGAATGGGAAGACTGTGGGTAGGCTAATGACAACAAACACCAACAGAAGAGGTGCCTTGAGAGGTTCTTCATTTTTCACAATTACAGTTGGCACTTTTTACTGTTTTGCCACTGGTTAAATTAAGCCTGCAAAATATTAAATTCAATTACCCATAAAATAATTATATTAGTATTAAAACCGACATAATTTTTGCAACATAAAAATGAAAGCCTACACTTGCATGCTATCTGTAAAAATCAGTGGTCAGACAGTACCTACCTCACTAAGTATCAATATTTACTAAAATGTTCAAAAAAAGATATTTGATCAATCAAATCAGTTCCCAATGGAGTTTCAGCAATTTAATTTTTTAATAACATATTTTAATGAGCTATTAAATTACCATGTACTTCAGTCTGCACTGTAGTTCCTTTCTAATCAGTGCTGATTACCAAGTTATTTGTATCTGGCAGACTTGCTCTCATTTTATAATCATCGTTCCTATTCCCTTCAGATATTCAACAGTACAGTCCAGTTTCTGTAGCAAGGACATTACAACTGCAGAGTCCAAAGCAACTGCCCTGAGAGACATCCCTGGCATTTGTAGAAGTACCATCTCCTTTCATCTGTGTTTCTGTTTTCAAACCAGGGATGACAATAATTTCTCTGCTTCTGTATGGACATTTGAATATGATGATGAAAAGCATTTTGGAAGAACTCGGGGCTCTTACTAACACCCCACATTTCTGACTCTGCAAAGTGGTGGACAGAGGTATGTGATGGCTGCAGGTTGGGTCTCTGACTATGCAACCCCACACAGCTAGAGCTGAAGCGGAATAGCAACATGGGAGTGTCAACAGGCACCCCCAGCCTTGACTATTCTGCCTTGAGGCAAACCCCAAAGTCCAGGTGTAGCATGAAAATCACCGATATCATTTGAGGAAAATGCTTTCCTCTTCTTTATGCCCGAAACAGAGAAGTAAACAGCAACAGAACTTCCTGAGAAAGGTGCTTAAGGTATTCACTACTAACAGCAAAAGTTCAATTGCCCAGAGCTTTTCTAGCTGAAAGTATTCCAGGTGGAAGCAGGGTCTATAAAGTCGTGTCCATATGCAGTTTGGGGAACTACAGTTAAATACATCACATTCCAGTAGTATCAGCAGATATATAATTTTTTTATAGGCCAGTAGAGAGACTAATGGTAGAATTAATGCACACAGCATATGTTTTCTACTTGCTCTCCACTGGGAACAGTAGCAGGCAGGCTTGGGTCTGAAAGGAGAGACCTAGATTGTATTTGGTGTAACATGGATAAAGAAGCAGAATGGATTCTTTCAGGGATGTTACCTTGCCAAAGGCAAGTAAATTCCCACTCCCTCCCTGGGGCTTGACTTTGCAGCTTCTAATAAAAATACCTCACCACATGGAAAACATCCATCCTCACAAAGCGTTAGACTTTCCTTATGCTTCCAGAGGTACTGAAAATCTGTCAGGAACTGTAAAGCTAGTTTGCAAGGCCTACATTTATAAAATCATTAGACCTAAGTGCAGTGTGTGGAAAATGCTGCTTCCAATCGAGTAAATGGAGAGTTTAATCCCCACAGCACACAGAGCACCAGAGAAGAGCAGTGAATCAATTACACTGTGTTGTCTTATTATAATGTATCTTGCCATAGCCTTCTTTGGTTGGCTGCTACAGCTTTGAGGTGACAGCTCTAATGGATGTAATAGACCATTATTTACTCCATTAGCCATTCTATGTACCTGCCTAAGCTATGTTAAGAAACCTTGCCCTTTTTGGGGAGAATTGTGAAGAGGGAAATATACATTAACATTTACTTATATAAAAACTCTTCCTATTTAAAATTCTTATGCAGGAAAATTAAGTATCCCTGGTGATTGATCAGTTTCAAACAATCACATGTAATGCTTTAACAGCTGATCTTCTCCCTTACTATCTGCAGGCTGTGCTGAGAATAGTTACAGATTCCTATGAAATCCCATTCCACAAAACCACTTAGCTGACCGGGCTGACTGTGCAGCCATTTGGGAGCTATTACAATCAGTGCACAAATGCTCAGATTTGGTCCCAGCAGCCAGAGCAATAAACCCATATTCCCTGCCAATAGACCTGCCATTAGCCACACTGTGATTGCTGGTGTACTGCATGGGGTAAGAGAGATCAAAAAGGTTGGTGCAGGGGCAGAGGGATCTGCCTGAGAAAGGACTAAAGAGTGGTTGTCCTAATGGAAACCTGAAGTGCTCAAAGTGGCCCATTCTCCTGTTTATCAATATAACAGGAGTTACTCCAGACTCTATTTGAAGCACTAGTCTTTCAACAGAAAATGTAACATAAATCATAATGCAATCACAGAACAATGTGTTCACCCCAGCTGCCAGGTACAGAAGGAAGGAAAATATTCAGGAAAGATCTGACACAGACAGAGAGCTCAGGAAAGGAGGGAGAGAAAGGGAGTGAGGGCCTGGCCTGAGAAGACCTTTTGTAGCCCTAGATCCTACAAACCTATCAGGCACTGAGTGACTTGAGCATCTCACTCTTCCTCTGAAGCAAGAAAGAAGAGGAACCCACAGAAGCCTAGAAGCCTCCTACAGGACATCGGTTTTTCTAGGTACTTGCAAGTATTTTTTGGGATATGATGGCTGCGAGGGCAAGGAGCCAAGCAGAATATATCAGTCTTGCTTGTTGTATAAACCAGAGACTCGTGCATGGCTGTCAGTGCTGCAGCTGCTGCGCTGGTGGGACATGTATGAGAACATCTGAGAAGACGCCAGGAGCAGAGGACAGGAAGAGGTAGTGCTGCTGAAAACCAAAAAAGCATCGGAGCAGTCTGTCAGGCTGTCACTTTGTAATGCTAATATTCTCAGGTCTCTGGAGCACATACCACCCCCTCCCAAGGCTAATCAACAGCTAATAGCCTTTTTCTTTCACATGTGAGGAATTGCTGCAGAATGGTCCGTGGACTAACCCACCAGTGTTTTTCTCCTCAGGAAAATGGAAGGGCTTAGACAGCAAATAGAATCACAAACTGAAATACTCTGGCTACAAAAATGTACTGGTATAAGTTTTACCATCCATGGGCAGTACAATGCAGACTGTAGGAACTCAGAAACCTGCAGACAGCTGGGCTACCTTCATTTTATCATAGCATTTTGTATGTATGTATATATATATATATCTCACAGTATTTTGTATACACATGTATACACGTATATATGTACGCACACGTACATGTAAAAATGCATAAAAATTGTTTTCATATCACCTCTGCTTCCTACCTCTGTGAAAAGAGATGAATATAGTTGCTACTCCAGGTTAAGGAGGTGATCTTCCCTTTTTTAGTTTTAATTCTACTCTTCATCACTTAGGCTGTAATTTTCTTATCAAGAACCTATTTGTCACAGCTGCAGGACCAGTTTAAAAGACAAAACTTGAACAGGCCACATAGCAAAGTTCAAAATTAGAGTATTTTTTAAAGTATCTGGTAATTTTAGCTAGGTTTATTTCCCAGAACATTTCTTCTATATATCAGTATTACTCATAGGTAGTTTCCAGGGCAGCCAGGATGGGCAATCAGGAGCACATGGACAGTACTCTACCATCACAGATTCAGTATGCTCTTTCCCATCACCTTTCTGCCCAAAGAGGCTGTTGTCATGAAGGGAAAAATCGCCCACTCTGGCCACAGCCACTGACTGTCAATCAGACTCTGGCCACCTCCTCTCTCCTACTATGGAGCAGCATGGAAATATTTAGATTGATGTAAAGATAGACGTGAATCCTGAAGTGGGTGTCAGGCTGAAGCTGAAGCAGACTTCAGCTCATTTCATGAAGCCCTCTCTGTTTTATTAGTTGAACCCAAGTTTTTCCCTCTCAGTGGCATGGAAGTAACTTTCTTTTTCTAGACCAATACATGGGCTTGACATGATATCTTCACTATCACTGAACAAAGTCCATGCCCAAACCAAGAGCACATTTTTCCCTCTAATGCAAGCCTCTTTTCCACCTTTCGAGTGTGTTTTGTGCACAAGCAGAGCATTAAAAACATCATAAAAATAGACTGCAGCAGGAAAACCCAGTAAAATATTGTTGTTGCTCCTGTCCAGCACATACCAACCCCTTTGCATTGTTGCACACTTGAAGTACCCCCAAATACAGGACAAAATTTCAGGAAAATGTTATGATCCTTCATGGCCACTTTCCAGACTCCCTGGTTCTTAATTTCTGAGACAGAAGAGAACTTTCCATGGCAGCCCCAGAACTCCAAGATGAGTTAAATAAATTAACCTCTGTGAGGTGATTTGCAGTTGCTGGATTGATGGATCTGTGTAAGTGCAAAGCAAATTCATGTCTTATTCCAGTACTCTTTCCAGGATATGATGGGGACTAACTGGTTTCTTTTTTTCTGCCAGTGAGAAGAGTGAATGCATACTGCACCAAAGGCATTTCCAAAGCCATGGATAAAACACTTATTCTTCAGATGGTGGGAAACTGCTAGGAGACAACTCCATAAGCATCCTTCCTATGCCTCCCCCACTTTCTACATTTCAGTCTGAAGGAGGCCCTGACGTCAAATACAGGCTTGCAAAGCCCTGACAGAAAACATTCGAGGCTCACCTTGACAATAGATGCCTGACTGGATTTGGAGGACCCTGGGAAGGGCTCTGAGGTCCAGAGAATGAATGAACTTCTGCAGGGTAGAGGCCATGGTCCGCAGCACTGTAGCATGTGGGTTTGGCACGAAAAGTCCAGAGAAAAGCTCTGAAGGCAGCAACACTTTCAGCCTGGTGCATGCTGTGCTCGAGAGCTCCAGAGCATGGGTGGGGGAGTGGCATGGGGAGGTACTTCAGCTTCCTTCCCTCTGCGGCTGCTTCCTTCCGTGGGTGAGGCAGCTGGAGGCCCCATCAGCTGCTCCTGGCACCCACATCTACCAAGGGTCTGTGCCAGGCTGGGAGATGTGGGAGGTAGCTGTGAGTACTGGGCTCCAAAGGGGAAAGGGGGATCTGCTACAAAACTTCATTTCATTAGTGATAGTTATTAACCCTGTGAGAAGAAGATAGTGAATATCAGCCCTGCCTAGAGTGGGATAAAACCCACAATGTCTGCATGGGGTGTTGCTGGTTTGTTGAGTTTTTTTTTTTTTCCTTCTTGGAACACAGCAAAATAGTTTGGTGTTTGTTCACTTCAAAACCATAAATAGCCTTTGCAGAAAAGAGATGAAGCATTCTACTGTCTTAAATATTTTATCTGGATTTAAGATGTACAAATAGAAGACAAATTATTTCATCCTCTAAAAGGACATTTAAACACAATATTGTTATGCAAAATAGTCAACATTTTCTTATGCCACCAACGATTTGTGGGAATTGGATTTTGAGGTGCTTCAGCTGGGAAGGAATTTTAAGAGACAGTACCAGGCGAAAATCAGACTGCACTGGTGACCAACCCCCAGCATTGATTCCAGCTCTGCCATTCTGAGCTTGATCAAGCTCTGTTGTTTCAGCAGGACTCTTCTGAAGAACAAGGCCATAGCAAATAAGCAGCAGACTCAGATCATGAGGAAAACTGAAGTGACTGTGATTTCATGGTTTTTTGCACTGCTCTCCTGTCTACCTGAGGGGTCAGGAAAAGTAGGAAACATGTCATTGAGACAAAACAGTGAGCAAGATAATCAAGCATTTATTTTCAAAAAGCTTGCTAGCTTCATTTCCTCTACATGCAATATTTTGCAGGAGACAATATTATTCACATATTAAAAATTTTACAATTAAAAGTCTCAAATTCTTAAAGGCCAGTGCCTTTGAGGTGCTGGGCTACCTATAGAGCCTGAAAAGTTTATTAACTTAGTCTTAAGAAACTTAACTTGGTCTTAAGAAAGATTTCTCCAGAGAATGTGAAATATATTTTATAAGTGGGGAGTGTCCAGGTGCAGAACTCACTATTGCCAGTCATTAATGCTAGAGGTGCTGCAGGGAAGAGGAGTAACTGGGCTTTGAATCTAGGAGTCACAGTTATTACTAAAAGCCAAACTAGAGAACATGCACAGCCATGTTGAGCAATCATCAACTATTTTAATGCAATACATTACTTATTCTCCCCTCCCAAGGAAACGTATTTGAAATTACACAAATGTAATTTGAGAGAGAGCTGGAGAAATCACGTGTATTCAGTGGCAATCAAAAGATCCATATGGTAAAAAGCTGGCTTTTACAAACACAAAGTAGTGAAACGTGTGAGTGTTTTCAGTTATTTCGGTGGGACATCTTTGTATTTTTTAAGATTTTGTGTGTAACTCTAGCAATTCAAAGCCAACTTTCTTGCTACCTGCTCCCAAGGCTGTCAGGTATTGTGCCAATGCCAGCAGCTGGGCTTTACCTGTACACATTGTTTTGATCAATGGATAAAGAGCCCCTAAGGCCATTTCTATAGTTCCTCAATTCACTTGTATTTGGCTCTTCACTTTGGTAGGACTGCCAGGAACAACACCACAAAAGAACATTTAACATGGATGGGAAACACGCACACAAATTAGTAAGTGTTTTTGAAATTGCTTGAATCCAACAAAGCAAATGCACAAACAGACATGGATTTCACACAAGAAAAATTCAGAACAAAACCTAGTTTACACTGCTGAATCCAGCAGTGTTGTATTTTGTTTTTACATTCCTGTAATTGTTCTGTAATGGTTTGTCCCTTTACCCCCCATTTTCTCCCGATGGTTCTACCCTGAGTTTTCCTGCCTTTTGCCTCAATGTCAATCTCCCTAAAAATGCCTAGTCATCCCCCAGTTCCCCCACCTTGGTACCTTGTCCATCACTCGGCTCCCCATCCCACTCTTCCAGAATCTTCTACCCTGGGCGTCAAGTGATTGGGCGAGGGCCGGGGCCCCTCCCTTAAACTTCCCTTATTGGTTTTTGTACCTGTCTATCCCTTCACCTCCCACTCCCTCAAATCCCCTCACTGGTTAATGGGCATTCCCTTCCCACTGTTACCACCCCTGTATTTAAACTGTTGTAAGAGCCCAGAGCTTGCTCTCGGCTGTTGGATCCTCTGGTGTTTGGAACTGCTTGGAGCCTGGGTTAAACCTGAGCTTGTTTCCCCAGCCTTGAGTCGGCTCCTTTGTTGCCTCCTCAGACGTTGCCTCTCCTCCATGCTAGGCTGACAGCGAAGCGCTCAACCTAAGCCGCTCCCTGAATCTCCTTGAGAAACAGGGGAGTGTCCCCTGCAGCTGTCTGTACCACAGCTGGGCAGGTGAAGCCAGGGGGCTTCAGGTGGGCACGGCGGCACAGCAGCCCAACAGTATGGAGAAGGCAACTGCAACTCTGCACTCCCATGGCCAACAAGCAGCACGCGTTTCCAATAGGCACAGACAGACAGATATATACAGCACCCATACGCATAAATGCACTGCCAGACGCACAAATCAACTTATACAGAAACACCAGCAAGCCCCAATGGCCTCATCCTGTTCCCCTTTCTGGCTGATAGAGGTATTAGTGGGGAATACACACATACATATTTATGTAATGGGGATCCCTCCAGAGCTGAACTTAGGCACAGTCCACCCAGTGGCCTCTGATCCTGCTGTCACTGGGGTGTGCAAGCAGCTCTGGAGGCCCAGAGCCTCTCTAATTTGCCTGGGAGTACCCTGGAAATACCTCTGGAGTTCCTCTATCCATTGTTACTCTTCTGTGTGTGTGTGCGGAAGCCAGCCTTTTATCACATAACCTAACAAAATCAACCATCTTAGCTGCAAGGAAGGAACTAGAAATGCACTTGTCTGAAATTGCAATTTAAATCAGGAATGCTACCCACTGGTCATTTGTTATCAGAAGAATTCCCAGATCCTCTGCTAACACAGAGACTGGTAAATAAGAATCACTGACATGTTCTTCCAAATGCTCTGCAGGAGATTTTCCAGTTTGATGTGTAAGGCCAAGTGCAGAGAAAAATAATTTGCCATCTCCAAACCATCCTTGATCTCAGAGTGAGAGATCATCAGATTGTCATCATGGACTGTTGGTAACAAGGGATCCTTTGGGGAGATGTTCATATTGCAGACTAAATTCTTAGGAGGATCTTGACTAAGAAAAATTCCTTTTGTTTTGTCCAAGTTTCAATATTGAAGATTAGGACAAGCTGCTGAAACAAAATGTATTTATACTGTACCAAGAGGAGGCAATATCTGACCCTGTTCTTCCCATACAGAAAGAACAAACATCACAAGCCTCTCCTTACTCCATCTTCAGTTCTAAGTTACGGCATTCTTCACCAAGAGCCTGCCAGGATCTCAGTGTTACCTCTGCCCTGTGGGAACCTGCAGGTACAGTCAGCTTGGCCACTCCATCTCTATTGCCAGTGATGGGGTGAAGGTCAAGTTGCACAGCCAAACCCACAAGTGCCAAAGTGACCATGAGTCCTCATGCAGCCACCGTGTCAGCGGCTCCAGCTGCTCTGGAAGGTGCACACAAACAGGGACCCATGTCTCCCCAGATGGAAAAGCCCTGCTTATTCCCCAAGGGGATGGCCAAGGACCAGCTGTAAGGGAATGTGACTGAAAAATAGTGGTCAGCTAATTCAGAAGGATGGACACATCGGCAAAACACAGAAGTGTGAAAACTATATCCAGGAATATTTTTCTACCTTGCTGATGGGTGTAATTATTATTTTTCAAAAAGTCAGTAAAATGTTCCAAGTCTCCAAAGAAAATCAGTTCTAATCAGTGTGTGCAATTTTTTTTGAGCTCAGCCCATTTGTTAGATAAATACAGCCATTAGTTGATCTGGTTGAAACTATAAAACAATCCCGTAAATATGAGACTAAGCATTGTGTCTACAGGAATATATGCACCATTTATTGAACTTATAAGGGAAATGTATTTAATATAGCTGGAAGAACAGTAATTCCAAAGAAGAAAATGTTTTAGGGAAACTCAGAACAGTCAGGACCTGGGAGACAGGTGTGAGTGAGGCTCATATGGAATGGTTACACTATCTTTTGAATCAAATTCAAGATACTGCAGGAAGTTCAATACGCTTGCATATTTTTTTCCAGGATAAGGTCGTCATGGTTTAGGAATGATATTCTCCAATTTAGTAGTCCCAGTAAAAAAAACACCTGATGCTTCCCCTCCCTGCTCTCCAGTTAGAGGCACAAAAGGCAAAGTTCACAGACTGAGATAAGAACAGTATACTGGAAACAGCAGTGAGATAAGAAAATGAACAGTAACAACAACAAAATTAATAGTAAAAGTAAACAAAAGAGAGAGTGATTAACATGCAAAAATGCTCACCACAGAGCCTGAGACAATAAAAAATAGCAGATGGCCACCCTGCCATGATTTTTTTTACCAGAAGGAACCGCTTCTCCTTGGAAGCAGTGGTCCCTTTTCCCCGGCCTTGGAAATGATGTGAGGTGACACAGAATAACCTCAGTGTCCTAGCCATGGCCCTTATTGCCTGCTTTAAAAAAATGAACCCTGTCCTGGCTGAAATCAGGAAAAAGGTGGACACTCCTTCTGTTATTAAAAATAGAGTCAGACTAAGCTGTAAGGAATCTTGCCTGACACAGGTGCATTGAGCTGTGAAATAATCTCCAAAGGGAACAGTGAACTTCCGGAATGTTTAAGCCTTGAATAAATAAAGGACCCTATGACACCACCAAGAACAATTCTGATAAAGAAAGGGAGAGTGGTCATCTATTCCTATGGGTGGTTAGCTGTATTGTCACCCTTTATTTATTATATATCTACTGTCTCAATACCTAAGTCAGGTGAACAGTATTAGATTTAACTGTTCCAGAGGTGAACTGAGCATTAAAAGAAGCTACAGAGACTTTCAGGAGTTGTGGTCTTCCTCTGCTAACCCACAGTTGTTCTGGTAATACCAATCAGGTTTCATACAACCTGCCCAAGGAGCACAACACTGAACTAACAACCGTGCCCTTCCAATGGTCCTTGTGATGTAAAATTATGGTCTCAGCTTGAACAAACTGTCTCCAATGTGAGAAAAAAATTTAATCCTTACAAAGGCACAAATGGATTATTCACAGAGAGACAGAAGCTAAATTGGCTGAAATATGAACTGTTGTAACATGAATTACAATATGATAGGTGGGTCTTTGTGTAAAAGCTTTTTCTGCCACTTGAGTATGTATAGGAGGATAGGGTTTATTGCCCAATAAAGCCAAAGGTGATCAGCTCATAAGCACTGAAATAATTTAATCCAAAGAAACCTAACTTTTTTAGCCTAACATTTAGGTTACTTATCCTCCAGCACCTTCAACAATTACTTCTAACTTTACCTAAAAATATAAAGCTTTCATTGCTCAGAATATTTCACTGACCCCAAAAAGCTGTTTTGGTTTCTTTTCTTTTTTTTTTTTTAACATTCTTTCTTCCATGGACAGCTGCTGCTCACACTCCCCCTAAGATGAGTCAATTCAGGTAGAGGACTTTTCAACTCTACAGAGGCAGATCTTGCTGGAAATTAAAATTAAGAGCCATATTAAAAAGCAAGGATCATTACCCACAGAATTTTATACTGCTTTACCATCAGTATACTGCTTTACCATCAGTTGAAGTCCACTGATAGAGATAAAATCTGCCTTTCTAAAAATACAGTCTTGCTCTGCTCCAAGATTTTGCACTTGGTATAAAAATGATTGTGATGAAAATCCTAACACTTTCACAAAGCAGGTGGTCACCCTTGTGAATTGTGGTGGCTCCTGGCTCTAAAATTTCAGAACATTTTACTGCCCTGTGATTTTATTTTGAGCTTTCCTTTACATTTTCAGGAGCTACATTTTGGTTCTTTGACATTTCCTTACAGTTTAACAGAGAGAGCTTAGACATGCTCTTCATATGAAATTTAAGTGGCTTAGCAGGTATGAACAAAAGGTTGTTAATAAAAGCTCTTGAGCCCACTGTGTTTTTTGCCCATGTTTGACTCCACTGAGCAGTCTATTGAAGAACCAGGATCCCCTAGTGGTTTCAAAAGAATTGAAGCACATGTACACACATTGCATTGTGAAAAATAGTAAGTTTTTGGCTGACTTTTTATGGACTGAACAATAATAACCTGTGGGTATTTTCAACATTTTATTGAGCAATTCTGTACCTGCCAGAGTCAGAAAGATCTTTTCATTGATTTTAATAGAAGTTGGAGTAGATTCTTAATAAGAAAGAGTTATGGCTTTCAGCTGGTTGTGGCTTCACATAGAAGCACCTTGCTTATAACAAACAGCATTTCAAGTTACAGTCCTGCAAAGAATATTGACATGAAGTTTTCCAAAGTTTCTTCAACAAAGAGTAATAGCTCTGTATACACCAGTAAATTATAGAAAATATATCTCCGTAAATCTCTTCCCAGCTGTTGGTAAGTGTGATAAGAATCATGATCTTAATGAATGCATTTGAAGTGTTAGCACCACGTGTGTATTGAACACTCAACCCCCTGAAAGGTTCCAGTGCTGTGAAGGCAGGCAGTTTCTCCAATGCTTTGTTCAACCACAGAGAAAAAAGACACTATTTGAGATTTCTAAGTTCTGTGCTAGTATAGACTCAAAGCTAAAAATAGCCTTGTGACTATAGAGTCTCAAGCTAAAAATTCTCCCATCTATTGACAGGTATTAATGCTACTTATCTTTATAAATGTATGGAGATGATTGATACTGAAGTGTTTATAAAGCATTTTGAAGATAAAGCAGAATGCATGTTTAGTACAGTAGGAGTCCCAGTACAAAAAAGCACCTGCCAAAATGAGCCATCCAGATGATCCTCAGCCAGGGTTACCACTTTTCATTTGACAGCACAGAGCATGAACTCACTTTTCCAGTGGAAATATTTATCAATCTGTGCATGGCATCACACTACAAAATATGTTCAGGCAGGCTTAGTGTTCCAATGGCCAAGCAGATATTATATATATTTGGGTTCTATCTTCCATACTGTTTGGGGGTACTATGTTGCTTGAATGGACTCAGAGCAGATCTTGATCCCTAAAGCCCAGCCTAAATCCTCTAACTACAGTAAGAATTTCTACTCTTTTTAAAAGATAAAGCATTTTACTTTCTGTAAAAAAATAAAAAGGAAAAGAAAAAAGACAAACCCAAACTCTCAACTCAACACCCAAACTGTGCAAATTTCATTGTTTCATTATCTGTCTGGTTCTATAGATTGTTGGGGTTTTTTTGTGGTTTTTTTTTTTTTTTTTTTTGTGTTTTTTTTTTTTTTTTTTTTTTCTTTTTTTTTTTTTGTGGGGAAAGAAAAATTATGGGAGAGACCTAATTAAAAAGACATCCTACAGCTTTAGGAAAAAGACAGAGTAAAGATTTTGGCCGTAAAAATTACTTGAGATCTCTTCAAATTACAGAAAGTGTTTTGAAATGTATTTGGCATATCTTCAATGTATTTTTGACAGCTAGAAACATGCTGGAGAAATTTTTGAATTAATTTCAAATATCACTCTCTCCCTTTGTGATTTCTTGACTAGGGTGGGCTGCAATTTATTTTTAAAGAGGCAATATAGGTTTCTAGATGCTGTTAAAGGAATCCAAAATAATCTTTTTGCACCCTGTCACTGTTCAAAGAAAAGGACACTGTATTAATTTAAATATATTTGTGAAAGATTGATTCCCCCAATGGAATTTACGTAGCTACTTTCATTAATTATTCCTGAAGTTTTACCTATAAGCTGTCAATTTTCCAGAGAAGGGAAGCAAAACAGTTTGACTTTTCCTGACAGCAAAGAGCTTTAATAGAACTATAATGAAAACTGGCATCTCACACTCCTTACTTCTCCATGTCTATACTACCAGAAGAAAGAGCAATAATAACTCCTTTTTATGGAAGCATTAAAAACCACAGTTTAGCCTAAACAGCTGGTAAAAGAAATCAACAAAACAATTCATTTAATAATGGTTACCTTCAATGTTTTTCCAACCTTAATATTTGTCAAATTACAGACTTGTCTAACTTTCAAATTAATGATGAATTGGAGGCACTGCTCATTTGCTCATTTTTCTTGAAACTGAAACAGTAGTTGTCATTTTAAAATGCAGACAAACCCAAGCTTGCTCTTATCCTCCCTCCCTCCCTCCCTCCCTCCCCCCCTCCCTCCCTTCCTCCCTTCCTCCCTCCCTCCCTCTCTCCCTCCCTTCCTCCCTTCCTTCCGCAACTTCCGCAACTTCCTTCCGCAACTTCCTTCCGCAACTTCCTTCCTTCCGCAACTTCCTTCCTTCCTTCCGCAACTTCCTTCCTTCCGCAACTTCCTTCCTTCCGCAACTTCCTTCCTTCCTTCCGCAACTTCCTTCCGCCATTTTTCTTTTTCTCCTTTTTGTTTTTTTTTTTCCTTTTTTTTCATCATTAGAGGGAGGCTTTCTAAAAGGTCCACAGAAAGATAGTCTGTCAAGCATGCAATTTTATTTGCCCAGTTTTAGAAACAGCTTTAGAAAGCTGAAGAACAAATTTAAATGTAGTTTCTTCCATTCTGTGTATGAAGTTGAATCTAAAAGCAAATTGTTTCTGCAGGAAAAATGTGGTTCATTAAAGAATAAAGACTTCATATAAAATGCAGTAAACACTTGTTGACATATCAGTGAAATTGGTTATAATTTCCTACCTTTTCCAAGTCATTGATATTACCCTACAATAAGACATTTTGTTTGTCATTATAATTTACCATATGAAAGCTCAGATGTATCTACTGCCTCAGTGTTCTGCACCTATGCTCTTGTTCCAGATGCCCCTAGCTCTTTCTTAAGGAGAAGCAGTATAAAGGTATCAGTGATTGGTGGACTTCTTTCTTGGAGGCTTTTTTGGGTTTTCTTTTTGGTTTTTTTTGGTTTGGTTTTTTTTGGTTTGGTTTTTTTTTTTTTTTTTTGTTTGTTTTTGGTTTTTTTTGTTATTGTGTTGGGTTTTTTTTAAATTAAATACAGAGGCTAATTGAACATAGATGAAGGAATTTGGAAAAGTCTAAGAAGTCTGTAGGAAAACTAAGATCTGGCATAAAGAGTTTAAAGGTTCCTTTTATTTGAAGAGGCAGCCAGACTCTTGGGCCGGCACCTGCCAGAGTTTCAGCCCGTGGGAGAAGAGAGTGCCCAGGGAGTTCTCAGTCTGCCCTCATGACTCCTTATCCCTAGGGATGGTGGACTGAAGGATGTATTTGGTCCAGCTGAGATGAGGTTTGTTTTAATTTCATCACAAGCACAGATACAAGTTCTTTAATTCATGTTTGTATCATATGTTTTTTGTTTACTTATCGGACATAAAGATTTTTTTGGTTTCAGGGGAGGGTATCAGTATAATTAAACAGAGATTAGTTTTTAAATTAATGCAGAATCCAGTACATTTGGTCATAAAAAATATCTGAGAGCACCACAAGCAATGTACATTTATTTCATAACAAACATAAGCATCCCCTTCTTTTTCTCTTCCAGTCCTGTTTCTCCCTCTCCAAGAGCAGAATGCTGCTTTTTCTGCCCTTCCTGGTATTATTAACATAAATACGGCTGTCACCAAAACCACTCTAATGGCCTCAGTAGTGGCACAGGTTCCATCCTCTACCTCACCCAAGGGGCGGCTGGTGGCCACTATCTTTTCCAGTCCTACAGAGTCATCATTCTTGTGGTAGCCTGTTGGAATACCGGGCTCTTTCTTGCTCCAAGGTCGGGGTGAATAAATCTCAGGAGACATTGTTTTTGAAGTCTCACTCTGAAGTTTATTATCCTTATCTATTACAAACTCATGAGATGTGAGCTCTCTTTTAACAAGTCGAGAAAGTGAGCTAAAATGGTGTCTGTTCAAGGATATTTAAGTCCCAATTATCTAATAACCAGTTGACATCTATATTATTTATGCTTCTAACCCAATTATGACCACCCAAAACCAGCAATGTGGACATCTTTCACCCATTGAAAAAAAACTACCTAGATTAGTGAAGAAGAAGGAAAAAGGTGCAAAAAAGACATCTACCTCATTTCCATATTGGCTCCCATATATCACCTGTCGTGGTTTGACATGGAAGTGAATTTTTTCAGGAAGCTGGGTCAACTGCTTGGAAGGCAGCTATGCTCACCACTATACCACCAATGCAGAGTACTACTAAAACTATATACTAAAATCCCAATTCTAATTTTTTTCACGCTGTGAGATCACACAATACTATCTAAACTACACACACATGGTTTCTGTGCTATCACTCAATTTTCGAAGCCTTTTCCAAGGTCTCAGGTCAAGCAAGGTGTTTACTTGAGGGTTGGCACCCTTAAATTCAGAAAGATTGAAGTTTTTAGCCATCAGAGTTCCAACAGTAGCCTGTGACGAGCATGTCATACACACTGTGAGAAGCTAAGCCTTCATGAGAGACTCCTTTGGGAAAACTGGAATACAAATGTCTTCCCTTATCAAATTGGTCAATAAGCCTGTCTTTGCTGCCTAGGGAGGAGGAAAGAGTACAAGGGCTCTTCTTCAAAACAATTTATAAAAAGCCTTTTTTTTCTTGAAGAGCATATAGGTGACATTTATTTTAACTTTTGTGTGTATTTTAGCCCTATCCTATTAAAATACTCAGTCCAGAAGGTTCTCCATGTGAAGGATCACCAAGCTAAATAAATCTCATTACTTCTCATGTAAAATGATAACTTACTGGGCAGTACACACTGCATCCATTTCTTGTAGGCAGCTTTGCTTTGCAGTATGAAACATACGTTGTGATGCAGCCAAGGCCCTTTCACCTTGCCCTTCTCCACAGACTTCATGTAAATTATCTAAGATTTCAAATGGTCTGTGAGGAAACATCCTGGGGCTCTCATTTTGGAGTATAAGTCCTTCTGCCAGCCTTTCATCTTGATTTCAGTTTGTTGCATGTACATTTATTTGACATCTAAGAGCATTTCTGACCCCAGGGCATCTCCTTCAATGTGTTCCTAGCACATGTTCTCCTGGATGAAGCATACAGAACAGCAGTTGGACCCTTCTTATATCCTCCTTTCTTCCCTTCTCCACACTGTTAGAGACCCCTGAGCCAGGGGATGATGAGAGTTTGTGGAGCACTACAGTATCCTGGACATTTTGGTGCTGAAGTGAGATTTAACACACAGCCAGCATGAATAGATAGATACTTTTTGAAAAATTAAAGTCAGCATCTCCCTCCACATCTCTCTCAGCAAAGTATCTGTAAGTGTTCTTGTAGAATTATGTCAACAAATTACTTCAGGCTTGCCAAGGCTAGAGGATGAAATCTATAAAGCCATCCAACTAAAGTCCATTTTACAAATAATGTATTTTGTTAATTTCTTCTGAATTCTGCTCTCTGCTCACCTACAAAATCCATCTATGCAATATGGCTGAAGATGAGCTTGCCAAGCAAGATTTAATATAGCATATGAAAGAAGGTACTTTAAAAAGAGGAAAAAACATCCAATCCAAAAACTTAAACTCTTCCTAGAAGAGAAAATAACATGAAATCAAAGTAAGCAGAGTCCACCAAACCAAACCAAACCAAATCAAACCAAAAAACAATAACAAAGCCCAAAACAAGCCAGCCCCAAGCTTGAAAAAAATAACACTAAAGAAAATTTACCAATTTTGGTTTTAACACACAGCTGAGGATGCTTCCTAAAGCTAGCAGGTAACCAGAGTCCCTTGCCCATCCGAGCCTGCCCGGATGGCAGGCACTTGTCATGAGCTATTCCCTGGGGCTGTCCTCTCTCCTGGCTTGGACAGGAGCAAAAAGAGCAATCAGCTCAAAGATGCTTGTAACTTGGGGTGCATCACCCGTTTTGTGCAGTTATAGTTTTCCCAGAACATTGAGCTTTAGTATTTCTGAATACTAAAATAAATTTGAATACATAAAATGTTATTTTCTGTCCCGAGACTGCGTATTCTAACCCAGCGCCCATGGCAAAGAGGCAGGAGCATGTGTCCCAGTTTCCACGTGGACACAGGCAACAGTACTGTTATTGGAAGGAGGGTGTGGGAAAGTTTTATTTGCCATACCCCTTTGACTAGTCAATTTTAAAGTTTCCTTTAAAAATCACTTCACAGTAGCACATTTCAGGAACTGCCATGACAGAAAGTAAGTTACACATACATGCTGGAGTATGTTCATCCAGATATTCCTATTTCCTTTCCCTTAAGATCGTGGATCTTCTGCAGAATTAACCAGCCTGCCCCCATACGTTGCTGGGTGAATCTTTTTAAAATTAAACACACTTAAATATATCACTTACCAAAGTTCTTCCTGCTTTGTTTCATGTTGTTTTAAAGCCCAGTGACCTTTAAAGACTTGGAGACACCTTTAAAGAATTGGAAGGGAGCAGGCTTTTTCACTTCCTCCCCACCCGAGAGGAGCACTAGAAGGAACAAAAGATCAGTTGCAGTTGTTTCACTTTGGAATTAAGTCACTGTCATCCTGCTTAAAACACTCAGCAGATTTTGAATGACAACCAGCAAGAGGCTTGATTTCAGAGGTGCCGGCTGACCTCAGATGAAGGTGCGAGATGTTGGTTCAGCCATTTAGTGTAAATTTAGAACTACTTGTTGAAATTGTTTCTGCTGAAAAGTTGAAATGTGTTACAGAGATAATACCATGTTCCATTCATGCTTGGTTTGCTTCAGGCTGTGCTGAGTGAAAAAGCATCAGTGACAAGAATTAAAAGAAACCAAACCAAAACAACAAAATTGAGTAACATATACAATGTCCTCTTTCTGGATCCCAGCCAATTTACAAAGGCCACTGGAAGAAGAGGAAAAATGATCAGGTATCAGTATAAAATCTTGTCTGAAAAGCACATGGGCTTCAAAACAGATGAGTATCTGTCTTCCTTAAACATTTGTGTGCTGTGACAAGTTCAGAATAGGCACCTCGTGGCAAACTCAAAGTAATGAGCAAGATCAGGACATCATGGCACTGTGAGGGTCTTTGCATGACCATGCACGTGTGTTACTTAAAGTCTTAAAAGTGAAGGTGAGGAAAATGCAGACTTATATGTGTACATCAACAAAATAATGGTCACATTCTAGTCTCTGTTTTTCCCAGGATCATCTGATAATTCAATTTTTATTTTGCCATGCTGGACTGTAAACTCAGACCAACTTGCAGGACATGTGCCCCTCCCCAGTCCAATTTTTGTAATTTTTCCCAAATGCCAAATCATGTAGGACTCTGAAGCTATTCATTTATCAAGTTGGCTTCTGTTTTCAGGACACTCAAAATTATTCTCACTCTCTGAAATCTTCCTTTACTGTGGCTCCCTGGAGGACATAGTAAAGTACCTGCCTGTCTGAGTGACTTCCCAAAAAATGCTCTCCCCTCTCAAATCCCATCTCTGATATTGCTTGTCTCGGTAAAAATCTTCATCTTCTAAGAAATGAAAATTTTATATATATATATATAAAGATATATAATTATGCTAAAAAGCAAGCATCAAAAAGAAGCCTACAGTGTAGCATTTGGCTGTCACTTAGTGAGGTGGGGGCTAAGACCACCCCTGTGAAATCTCACCTGAGCTATAATTTCCTGTCACATTTGCTTTACTTCTCATTTGTTGCTTTTCCTCAGAACCAAGATGAATGACCATGTTCAATGTTGCAGCATTGTTCCCCTTTTTTTTGATCAGCATCAACCAATATGGTATCACAAAAATTGCACTTTGTGGCCTTCAAGGCCAACTCCAGAAACATCCTGGAGTTCATAGGTCATCCAATGAGGCAAGTGACCAGATCCTCAAGTTTCTTGCCTGTGCTAAACCTGGTTTAGTGGCATTATTATTTTTTTAGTATTTCACAATACCTCTGCTGAAGTGTCCTTGATTGAAGGATCTGCTCACTTAAATTGCCCATTTCTTTCTCCTTGGCACTGTCCCTTACTCAGCATCTTTTATCCTCAGTAGCCTAAATTAATTGTTCAACCTTCCTTGACCACATTTATTACATTTACTCAATATTTGAAACTTTTTCTGACTGTTTCAGTCAGTGAAATTCCATATATTTCATAACCGCATGGTTTTTTGGGAAGTTTCAATCTTGTCTAGATTTTTATACTTCCGATCCCGCCTATTCTTACATCCAAAGCCAGTGCTTTCTATGCTGTTGCCATATAACAGGTGAACAAGATTCCTATCTTTGTGCTAATCCCAGTCAGTTCACTGACTGTTTTATTCTCTATCTCTTGCACAAAGTTTATAAATCCCTCAGTGCAAAAGATAAAGGCCTCTGACCATTGTAGTTCCCCTATGAATATTCTATAGGACTCATCATACCTGTCCCTGCTACCTTTAATCCACACACCAACAGCTTTCTTGTATTTAGGGACAGACACTGCTGCAAGCTGTGATTCTGACTACTTAAAGGACTATCATCTAAGAAGGGGTCTGTGTAAAGCAAGGATATTATTTGAAGTAAACAAAGTGCCTGAAAGGAAGGCACATTGAAGTAGAAACAAAGCCTGCACTTCTTCCCTGTTTTTTAAAGAAATTTTTAAAAGCCTTTGCCACAGACAAAACCACACAGTTATTTTCTCACACATGTAATTACAGCTCACTGTCACACTTAGCTGAACCACCTCATCTGGTTGGAGGAGTAATATTAGAAGAACCTATAACGTGCCTAGTGCTTTTATATTTTATTTTATCCTCACCCCTGAAGAAGTCTGACTTATGAGAATTGCTGCTGTATTTCTAACTGCAAGGTAAGCTGGAAACCTTGATCATTTCAGGAGATGAAACCAAGCAGCAGCAACCTATTTATACAGTTTAAACCACACCAACCGAAGCTTCAGTGACAGATTTTGTGCAACAGAAAAGGTTGCAGCAGCATCACAGCTTTCTATGATTTTCCACCTAGTTTAAAATGAACACATACACCCCTTGAGCAGGGGTTTTCAAGCATTTTCAGTACACAGAGGCAATTTTGCAATGTTAATCTGGATTATCAGTGAGTTTCATAACAACTTCACCCTGAAAGTGAGGAAAGAGGCTACAGGACCAGGTTCTGTGCAGAAGATAGTTCAGACCATGGGTCCAGACGGGCTATTTATTGTAATAGCCCGTAATATTGTAATATCCTTGATCACAAACAATGAATTCAGCTGCTGGGACTTAAACAAAACAAATGTCTTCCAAAACTTTTCTGAAACTTACAGTTTGACTTTACGGCTACTACAAAAACACAACTCACTCTGGTTATCTTGAGACAGAAACCCCAAAGATACTGTAATCTTTGGTGTTTGTTGTTGGAATACAAAACATTCACTTTCTTCAACATTTCAGGACTGCAAAATTCTGTGTAGTTTCAGATACTATTCTAGAAGATTAAATATACAAAAGAAAGACAAAAGTTTTGCACTGAGAAATGGAAAGAGCTCATACTGGTTTGCACCTGGCAGGAAAATGCAGAGATATTATCACAGTTTGGAGGTACTGTGTTTTGCCAGATGCCATTTCCGTGCTCATTACGAAAGAGCTCCAGGATACTCCAAATCTTGCAAGAAAGATCAGGTTTTGCTTCCATGTCCAGTAGACAGACTTTTTTTGCTTTTTTTTTTTTTTAACATAGACTTCTTTTTTTTTTTTTCTCTTACTTAGAGGAGCATACATGGATTTCAAATTTATCTCGATGCAATTTTTGAAGTAAGGGACTATTTTCTGATCCAGATGGAAGCTAGAAGGCGTTACAAAAGACTATTGAGATCAAGCTGTTGTATCTCAACAAGGCACAAAAACATCTGTTCTTTGTTGGCCAAGACACAGCTAATAAACATTATTATTAGGTAAGCATCCTATTGTGCCTGTCATCATACATGTCAATCTCTGCATAAATTATGACTCTAAACCCAACAGCAGGGAAAGAATTAATTTCTGAGAAGCGTGGGCCAAAATAACATTTATGCTTGTCAACCACCACCACAATCTCACATCATCCTTTTAGTCAGACTTAAAGGAAAATCATCCAGGAAGCTTAAAATAATTCAGAAACACTTCTCTATTCTCAGTATCTCTATGTTTGCTCAAAGAGCCCCCAGTTAAAAAACAACCAAAGGTTTTTCTGCATAAAGTTGAAGGAAAATTTATGGGACTAAACCTCTGCATATTCTGAAAGTCTCTTCCTCAGTACACACTATCTGATCCCAGCAGATTATTCAACCCTAGAAAGTAATGACATAGGTGAATATTCACAGATACCCTTGACTATCCTGGATTTGCAGAGGTTACAAGATCTTTGACTGTTTAACAAAGACTACTAGCAATAAATCACCACAAAGGTTCTTTTGTGAGATTAGGATCACTTTACTCAATTCAGACCGCAACGTGACACAGGAAAGTACAGCAGAAAATGAGTTACTTTTCTTTTCAGTACAGAGCAGAGCATTATAAAAGCAGCTTTTACATTTATTTCAAGATCTCAGGGTTTCTCCTGACACTGCAGCAGAGTGAAATTTAAAAGAGGCCCTTTATATAGTCATTTGTCAGTCCAGGTGGCCTGGCCATGCAATGATTCTGCAACATTTTTTCTCAGGCTATCCCTTCCTTGTACTTCTACTTCAATTCACACTCGAGACTCAATGACAAAGTATTTGCCTACCATTGCTTCACCAGTCTGCTTTTTTAAACCTTTGATTTAGAAATAGTTTGATTTTGCAAATTGTTAATCAGTAGCTCTCACTTTCATGTTTCTTGAAGGAATATTCTATTTCTTAATGTAGTATGTAGGACATAGCACAAACTAAGTAAATATATTAACTGAGCAACTTCCCAAATCAAATAAGTCCCAGTAACTGCTTGCATACAATGAAGATACTAAGCTTCAGGCTTCAAACTCCTATGCCAGTGACTGTTTTCCAGGAAGGTAAAGTCTCTTTCCAAGTTGTTTCCCAATGGCATCATTTATCCAGGAAGCAGAAAATGTAAATACTAGGATCTCATGGACCAACTGGGTCTGATCTCTCAGAACTCAGATAAAAGGTCAAAATCTGAGTTTCCTCACACTTCCTTCTGCTGGAGTAAGGTGACTCTGAACAAGGAAGGCAGATTCAGAAGGCTAAAAGAAAAAAAGGAAGAAAGCCTCTCACTATACAGGGTGCTGAGATTTAGTAGTTATTCCATCTCAAAGACACTGCTTTAATCACTTCCAAGGTGTTTGATGCCTTTTATGGTTATTCAGTGTTGGATCCTAAGATCTGGTTATTCCGGGAAAATTTAGATAATTTCAACAAATCCCTCTTTGATTACTGGCCTATAGAAAATGAACCAAAGTCATCCAAGTGACTCACAGAATTCCTTCCATTAACAACTACATACAGCAGGACACTGGGGTTACCACTTCTCAGTTTTAGAGCAGAAAAACCTCTTGCACATAGCAACCTTGTTTTTGGAAGCTTGTGCATTCCTTTGATTACTTTCACTATGTGGTATTAAACCAGTTTCAACTTCTTTAACTTAAAATTTGAATAATCTCACATATACCTCCATGGATGCAGCCTTTTGTGCTTCTTTGTACTCTGCCTTGTTGCTTTCTTTCTTTGTACTCTGCCTTGATGCTTTGCCTTCTGTATTTACCACATGTGTAAGTCCAGCCTTTGCTTCGTGCTGCCGAGGAAAGCAGAGACAATGCACTCTGCAGGCTTTAGCCACTTGACTGAGTCTGTGCTACTATTTCAGCAAGGATGATACAAATCAGAAAGATTTTGAGGAGTCTTGAACCCTACGGACCACTCCAGTTTAGGAGCTGCTGGCACATTGTGGTACTGGTGCCAGTGGCTTTTCACCACCTCAGGGAGTGAAACATTTCCCTATTCAAGTGTCCAAGGTCAGAAATACTTCTATTCTTCCGCAGCACACTTTTTGTGATAAGTACTTGTTTTCTGTCTGGGTCAGGTTTCAATCCCCTCATACCCCTTTTTTCTGTCTTGCATGGGTGTAAGTAAAGGATAGTGGAGCAGCATTTATCTGGGGTAACAGAGCTGGTACCCTCAGAAAAGCTGGCATTTGATTACACTGGGTGAGACAAGGGAAACAGCTACACAATGAAACAATGTGTCTCTTCTGACTTTATACTAAAAATCACATTCTAGTATTATCTTTTGCCCGAGACCCTCAAAAGATACCATTAACTTGAGAATATTTGTCATCTGCTTCTTACATACCACATTCCCTCTTCATACTTTTCCCCTGAATTTGCCAGGCAGAATTCCCCAGAAATTTTTCAATCACGAGCTATTGCAAAACTCTTTAGATCACCACAGTCAGCAACAGTTACAGAAATTATGAGACTCTCAGACTACTTGAACACTAGCAGAGTTACCCCCTGCAGAATGACCAGTGGCAGCTATAATCTCTTCTAGCCAAGGGGGATGCTCCCAAGGAAGACTCTTCTGCAGGCTTAGTATACTGCAATGCCAGGATTAATACTGGCACTTGCACCAGTCATGCTTAATGTCCAGGGGAAACTGGACTCAAAGGTCTTAACCAGGATCATGAAATTCTGATGGGGATGGACCCCAGTGTCCCAAACACAGCAGCTCCATGAGAAAAATTCCACCCAAAACATAAATATCATACTGGGCAATACAGAATGTGACTTTTGCCTTCCACAACCCTAAGAACTACTCATCTCTCCTGTCACAAAATTAATCTAGACTTCTGGACTAGTCTTCTCAACATTCTCTCAGACAACAGAGGAAGATTTTTCCACAGTCAAAATCATTTAGGGCCAGACAGATGTCTAATGGGCAGGATGCATGAGGCATGTTGTTTCCACAAAATGTGGTGACCAGACAGTCAGCTCTAGGTAACAGACCCAGCACTTTGTCTGACAAAGTTAGTTGAATGCCATTTCCTCACAGGGAAAGCTAAGAATGTTGTGAAGTACGTAACTTATACTCCACTTTCCAGTATGGCAGATGAAAAAATAGGGTAATTTGAGTATTAAGAAGCCAGACCCAGTAAATGTTTCAAACTATTTATTTACCTTGCTGTTAATAACTAGGAATTAACAGTGGGTGACACAAAAAAAAAAAAAAAAAAAAACAACAAAAAACAACAACAAAAAAAAAACAAAACCAAAACAAAACAAAACCCCAAAAAACCCCAAACAAACAAACACCCCCCCCCCAAAAAAAAACAAACCAAAACAAAAAAAAAAGTGGTTTAGATTTGAAAGAAGTGGAGCTATGTGGTATAGATGGAGACACTGAAAAAAAAAAAAATCTAAGTAGTGTTTCTCTGAGCATTTCTCTGATGTTTATAGTGTTGAATGGATAATTCCATTCTTATGACATACTCCCTGAAGCACTAGGGTGAAAAATAATACAATTTCCTTTTGAGATTTTTCTTATCCATATATATTGGTCTTCCAGACAAGAATGACTCCTTAAAGAGGACAGTAAATGAGAAGGTATCAAAGTAGAAAAAAAAATCTTTAAACAAAAATTTAGTTCACTCTTACTTTACAGAATATTTAAAAGCACCATAGCATTTTACTGTCTGTTCTAAAAATGACCAAGAATAGACTGAAATTATTTTAGCTGGTAACATAGAGGAAACTTTGTGAAGAAATGGATGCAAGCTAAGTAAAAGCAAAGCAATATTTTGTACACCACAACTATAATCAGAATCTGGCATTGGTTTATTCAAATTTTGCTTTCTTGAAAGCAAAGCTTACATGTTCGTAAACATCAAATTAAACATTGCTTAATTTTACAATTTCCTAAACAAATACTTTTTTACCCTGAAGGGCATATGCAGACCCATCTATTTGTGTCACAGTTCTCCTGTTGATCTGTGCTTCAATATTTCTAAAACAATTGGTTCCTGTACAATTTTTAATGGATCTTAAAAATTTCTTCCAATATTGTGCAAGTCATAGGCAAGGCCATTTTAAAGTGTGCACTTCCTTACATATTTTTTTTATCAGTACTTAACTAATGCAACTGTGAAAAACTATACATTTTCAGGAAAATGTTTATATTTTGGTCCTGTACTTAAAGACCTTCTATAATCAAGTTGTTTACATGAATTTGAACCACAAGCATGTACACAACAAAACCACTATACCAATGTTTCTTGGTCTATGCATAAAAAGTATGTCTTCTACTTACACTAAAACATACAAAAAATAAACTACAAAAATTGTTTACACTTGATTTCAGCAAAAAAAGCTTTCTTCAAGAAAAATGATTCTTCTTTTTTTCAGCCATCAAAAAAGGAATGCAAGTAAACAATAAATACATGTGCTTTCTCCATATAGACATATTTACACTTGAGTCTTTGGCTTATGTTTAAGTTTCTTTATAAAGATCTTTATGTGATCCAGCCATCATTGCACATTAAAACAAAATAAGCCAGTTTTTCTTTTACTATATATAATATATATATGCAACACTTGAAACGTATAAAGAATGAACCTTACTATCAATCTGCACTGTTATTGTACTTTAACAATGTATCAAAAAGAAAAAAAAAATAATACCATATAGGAAATATTGATACATGCAACAGATGGTCGCTCTACTGTATCTGAGAGACGGCTGCATATACACACACGAGAAGGTCCTAATCTGCGCAAATCTCTTCTGGTTTTCATTAAATAGTATTTATGTGGCACTAAATGTTGATACTGTATACAAGCATAGAAACAGATTGAGTTCTTTTATTAAGATACACAACTTCATAAGAAAAATACTTTGCATTTAAAATTTAAAATCCCTCCCACCCCCCTGTTCCCCTAAAATCTTTCTTCACAGGATCAAGAACTGTTGTCAAAACAGCTTATTGAGATTCATATATTTGGTGAACTTCATCACATCCTTTCCGACTAAGAGGATTCCAGGTACTCCAGTGCAACATCGTAGCAGAAACGATATTGCTCCTTTAAGGGGGAACAGAAACAGAAGTTATATTAAAATTTAAAATCTTAGCAGCAATATCTATAATCAAGAACATTATTTGCTAACTAGTAAACCAGATAGGCTTGGATTTTCTATTTTTCCCCCTATTACACAAGTATATTACCAGCTCTGATTTAAACACTCACCCCCTAACCAATAAAAGGGAAAATGACCCTGACCATGGAAAGTAATGATGTGCTTCTCTGATTTTTTCAGCTTCTGAACTGGTTTATCAAACATGAAAAGCTCTCCTCTCAGTCAGAGCATTCTTGCAGTGAAAGCACCTTGACTCTAATACACCACTTCTATTTGAGTTAGCTGATATTGAGTAGTAACTGGTGCAGGACCCCAAGCAGCTCTGTGTCCAGAGCCCATTGGTACAGTCCCGTTGATGTGGCATCCAAAAGATCAGATGAACATTTAAAAAAGAAGTTCAAAACTTCATTGTGGTTATTATTTATCCTCAACAATGCTGCTGTTGAGAGCTGATACTGGAAGACAGGGAGGAAGACAGAGAGAGGTGAGGGGAAAAGAAAGAAGAAATAAAACCAAGGAAATTAATTTGATGTCTATTGTCCTTATGACTTGAAAAATGAAATCTGCCCCTGTGATTTATTTTTGTTTGCACGGGAAGACAGCGTGATGCATTAACAGGAAGTTGTGGGGATATCTTAAAGGCTTTATTGCACTGCTCGTTGTTATCTGATCCTGTTGCTGAATGTAGGGCACATGACACTGCTATATAGTGGCTTTCATGGTTTGTTTTCTAACTAAAAACTCAACAGCTTCTGCTGTTCAAGAGTTCTGAATAAAAATCCATAACTAAAAAAATATAACAACTTCAGTGTAAAGCTACAGTGGAATTCAGGACTATTTTACATTATAAGTTTGCAGAGCATTTATCAGAAACAAACACAGTCTACCTTGGCCTCCCTTTACAGAGACACAAATAATTTTCCATGTGATCTGACCTGTTTTCTTGACAGCAGTGAACTGAAACCCAGGCAGCAATTCAATATGTTGTGACTTAGATGTCTACGGCACAGGAGAATGCAAAGCATTTGCAGCAAAAGCAGCAATACCTAGCCCAGTGTCGCTGCTGCCACAGGATGTTCTATTTGTTAACATATTAACCGTCTTCTTAATTTATGTGGTGGCAAGGGATGGAAGTGATGCACTGTGATTAGGAGAATCATGACACAGAATCTATTTAATATTAAGCAAACGCTGACACCTGGAAAAAAGGGGAATATGGGAAGAGGCAGATACAGCCATTTTGCACAATATGCAAGTTCACAGGGTCAGAAGCAATTCCCACTATGCAATTTCCACTATGCGTTAACTAAGACATGTTTTTAATTTCAAATGGCATCCCTGATTTTTATGCTGTAGGCAGCCATCTGGCTGAAAAGTGACACTGGCAGCTGGCAGTGTGAGACTCAAATGGCAGGAACTCCCAAAGACTATATAACCTGCTTTCATTCACCTACAAAAAGGAAAAACATCCATGTGGAAGAATTTTTTAAGGACCTTCCAGTCTGTTATGTTCAGTTTTTGCTGGAGAGGCAAACGTTTGAATGGATAGGCACCCATACTGCGTGCATAAAGATTAACCAAAAGATTTAAGGTCATTTTGAGTTCTGGCAATGTACATGCAGATATTTAGTCTTGCAGTTTTGCTAATTCAGGCTCATGTTGTTTGTATTAGCTTACTGTTTTTATTTTTTATTATTTAACTGTTGGATTCAATGATCTTAAGAGTCTCTTCCAACCTAAATTACTTTCTATATTCATTTGCAAAATACTAGATCCAAATGTTTGATTTTAAAGGTCTGAGGTATCATTTTGACTACTACAAATCTGGGTAACAAAAATTGTCAGTATTCAGTACAACTTCCAAAGTTGCTGTTTTTACTAAGGAGCAAAATATTCACAGATCCAGCTAGGAATCTGTACTTCACAGTTTAATCCTACCAAGGAGAAATGCCTTGCTCTGTAAAATTTCAAGACAGCTTGTGTGAGTGCAGCCTGCTGCAACTTCCTTTCAAACAGACAGGGTTATTTTGGGAGATTAAAGTGCATTCTGTTAACTCAGAATGCTTTCTGTGGAAAACATGCAACCACTACAAGAAAGGTAGTGTAAAATGCTAAGCCTGTCCTCACATGATGATGACTTGCATTTACACTCAATAGCTGTCCTTTCTTCTTCTGCCCCATGGTAGGTTTGCCCCGTCCTGTTTTTGTGGGCACAGGATTGAAAACACAGCTCACACAACGAGGCAGCCTCGGGCTCCCTGGCTGTTTGCAGCAACTCTGCAGGGGTGGTGCTTACCGGAGTTTCTACCATGTTGGGCTTACTGTTCCGCAAGGTCTTCACGGCGTGGAAAACATCCACCACATTCTGCCTTTTCACCATCTCAACCACGATGCCGATGGCGCAGAACATCCCGCTCCGGCCACCGCCGTTTCTGTACACAAAGAAATGAGAGAGTTAAATGCCACTGTGGCCTAAGACAGCATCCAAAACACATTTCTGTTCTTTCACTCTGTAAGCACAAATGATTCCTGAGTCCCAGAGGCAGACCAGACTTTAGCAATCTCTTTGCAGCTCCAGTGGCTTTGGTCTAAGACATTTGTTTTTTCTGACCTTCCTCTCAATTACTGCTTTTGAATTCTGTCCTTACAGCCCATCATGCTACCCAACTATGCTGTAAGTCTAAATTCCATATGCATTAGAAATAAAAAGAAAAAAACGTAACCCAAGTTCAATGGCAAGTAGGACATTAGAAATAATAAAAACAATTTCAATGCCAAGTACATTTTCCACTTACTTCTGGAAAGACACCCACTTAACTTATGATATGAGGATTATTCAACCATATATGCTAAGGCATCACTGATTTAATAACTTGTTGACCTTTGGGGACGCTTCTGAACTATTTTAATCGAATTTCAAAGAAATTAAGGTAGGTATTTCTTCTTATTAATTTTGAGGTGGTGTAGGCAGAAACAGGTCACTAGTTAATTCTGAACATTTAAACCGAGCTCTTTTTTTCAGAGCAAGGAGACAGATTGATTACTCTCTGCTTAGGGAGAAGAAGATGCCGTCTTTTCAAAACTCCCAGTCCAGCTCCCATTAAAGTATCAGGTAAGCAGCCAGCAGCCATTTACCAACAATAGTTTTAGTATCGTGTACTGTAATAGAGCTTTTTTCAGATTTCCTATACCCATAGTTTTCAGTTTAAATCCCTCAAAATACTGTAGGCCTTCCTTTTGGGAAAAAATATATCACACTCTGTGCAAAAGAGACACAAAACCCCTCTATTTGGCACTCAGTATAAAAGACTTCCTTACTGAAACCAGGCAGAAGAAACAGATCTGAATATGTCTTGCACCTGAAAAACATGCTGTTATGTACAGATGACAGTACACGTGGTATCAATGTAGTATCACACTCAAAATACTCATTCCTTGACCTGACACAGAAAAATCTAAAAGTTGAATAAAAGCCAACCTACAGTGGTAGGCAGTGGTACTTCTTTATTTTTTTATTAAAAAAGTAATAGGCACAGGTGCAAAAGAATGTATCCATAAGAATGCTGCTTAAATTAAAGTCAAGAATTAATTTATAAGGATTTATTTGAAGAGCAGCAATTGACTTTCTCCAAGTTACTCACAGGCAATGGATGATGGTTCGGCCCTCCCCTTCTTCACATTCCTCTTGCCATTTTTCAACCTGGAGAATTAACTTCAAGAAGGATCTTTTGGAAGCTGGTACATCTCTGTGAGAAGCCCATCCCAAATACTGGAACTGCTGCACCATCAGATAGCCCTCTTGTGGCTGAAGGAAATCAAAGGGCTTTAGGTCAAAATGGCACCTTTACATCTTGGTTTAGGAAACCAAAATATAAAACTAACATGAAACCTAGGTGTTTATATTATGGAGATTCTAACATGTGTACATTGCATGGTAGGGCCACCAGTAATTCCTACCACCTCAGTTCAAGAAAAATGTGAGAAAAGGTAAAAAAGGGAGCTACATTGAAGACCACAGTTTATCAATCACAAATGCAACCTATACTGAATTCTAAATCAACAAATACTCTAGATTCTTTAGATTCCATGTGACAAGGTTGCTTAGCACCACTAATCAATTTAAAACATCACTATTAAATTCTTAGACTCGCAGAAATAGAGATACATTTGGCTCCTATTAATGAACTGACCCCATTATAAATGAAAAATTAGTAATACTGGTGCACAAACATGACAACTGTCCTTGAAGTCTTCCCTTTGTGCCAGACTATGATAATCATGACAGCCTTGCTGCCAGTCTGAGCCTTCCACGTGCTAGATGTGACACAGAGAGAGCTTTGAATAGAATTTGACTGTCACAAGAAAGGCCTCAATAACAACAAGAATAAATACTCTATCTAGTTTGTTGAAGCTGAAGATGACAAGTACGAATGTGGATTTTAGAAAAGTAACAACAGAGCAGAGAGATTTTAAAAGCAAGGCTTATGAGCAAAAGGACATAGGAGACAAAGAGAAGTAGAAGAGTAGAAAATCAGAGCATCATAAAAAAGGAAGAAATGGGAAAAAAAAAAAAAAAAAAGAGGAAATCTCAAAATACAAGAAAAAAGTGCTATGGAGTAATATTTGCCAGTGTCCCCACACCTTAGTTTCCTGTAGTTTCCAAATAGAGCTGAAAATGTTTTTTGTAATTCTGAATATAAGCAAGACAAAAAAAAAAAAAAAAGGAGTAAAATACTAGCCACATGAAAACTGGTTTTTGCCCTCTGAAAAATGAAAATGTGACCAAAATAAAACAAAAATAAAACAAAATACATGAAAGATCTAAGATCTTTGTGTACACAGTAATTAATTTTCCCCATAGTATTTTTAAGATTAATGATAGTTAAACAAATGCTCAAGATACACTAGAAATTGTGATAAGTTCAGTATTGGATGGAAGATAAAAAGCATTCATGGTAAGTAAATAGGGGTTGCTGGTTAATTGCACATAGACTGGTGGCACAAGCGTCTGTAACTCTTCTTGGTAGGCAATATAAATTCATAGAGGTGAGCTAAACAGGAAACACTGTGGCAAGCAGGGTTTAAGAAAATGCTGCAAGAGTGTGGAACACTATAGGACAGTAACAAGATAAGATGGTCTAAGGAATGAAAGAGCTGACAAGAATGCAAGACTGGCACTGCTACTGAAGTTGAGAAAAAGATGATAACTGTAGGTTGAGGCACATTGGTGGCAGAACCCATTAGAGGCAGAGGAATTTTCAGGGTTTTTCACACCCTGCTTTGCAGGGTGCCACAGTCTGCCTTTCCTGTTGTGGTTTTCACATCTTAGGCTGAGAAGGTGCTGGTTGCCTCAGTGTTTCTGTTCGTGATTCACCACAGAAAACATCTTACCAAAGCTATGAATAAATACATGTTCATTACAGGGATATTTCTTTTACTGCACACCAAACCAAGAGAATACAGAATACTTCTCACACATCAAGCAGAATGCCTCCAAACATCTAATCACCTTAAAGCTCTCTCTGCTTATTGTAGAAAAGTACTGCAGCTGTAGAAAAGTACTAGAAATCAGTATTAGATACTGATGCTTGACAGACTCTTTTCTAGGTAATGTCTTATGAATATTAGCACTTTACTGTTATTCAAAATTAAAAAGCACAAGAGCCTAGAAAGCATGAAAAACAACATATTTTTCTGTCACATATTGCTAGAATAATCCTTACTCTTGTTAGATTGCATATCCTGAAAATTCTGTTTATGACGTCACAGTCCATTGAACATGACATGCATTCCACTTGGATGGGGCCGTACCGCAGTATCCCTTCCTCGGGCCAGTATTGTGGGCAACCCTGTGCCAGAGCAAAACAGGCATAATTAAATGGCAAATTACAATCTGACATTGCCTTATTCCACTGCAGACATCTCACCTAACCTTTACTGAGCAACTAGTGTTGATTAGTCACTATAAAGCAGAGAATAATTGTAAAGTCACTGCACTACTCTACATTTTCATCATCTAGTAAATCCAGAGTGATTAAAGGATGTGACATTACATGGAAAACTCAAGCTCCAAACTAACCTGTGCTAAGTCGACTTCATTTAACATCACAAGAGAAGTACAGCCATAGTCGTACACTAATCTCCAGAAATCTTTCACAGTGTTTGGTAAAGGATGTTGTGTGACGATAAAAGCTGCCGGCTGCCTGTAGCTCTGTAAAGGCAAACAATTTTATTAGTACCGGTATGGGAAGTACTTAAATTCCACTGAAACAGAACAAAACATAAAAATAGAACAAAGGTGTGACATCAGTTATTTCACATATCACTGAGGATGTAAAAGTTAAAAACACATTATCATCTCCAATAAGAACAAAGAGGTTACTCTGCTCAGGTCTGCCTTCTTCTTGGTTACAGAACAAGCCCTGCTTTTACACTCAGATATGCTCCGGGCACTGAAGATGTTCTTTGTGGCTCTGTTGAGCTGAGGCTCAGGCAATTCTGCTTTAGGCACACTGTGTTTAGGAGCCAAGCAGGGAACCTTCACCCTATGAAGCAAAAAGGGGTGCAGAGGTCTCAGAAGATCACCCTCTCCACAGTAGGTTTTATGTGAACTCTGTGACTGAACTGGGGACTAAGCTCAATCCCAAACTCCGTTTCACAGTGCATAGCCACAGGGACACCCACAGAACTGACTTTCGGGATCACCAGGACCCATTTCCAGCAGAAAGCATAAGTTCAACAGCAAAATCCTATTTCCTGCCATGATCACAGGTTGCATTTTCTGTATGCTGTGTTATACACAAATGCAAATAGGGACTTCCAGCCTTGCACAGTAACTGATATGCAACTAACAGTGGTGGGGCTACTTTCCTGCTGCAGATGTATTAGGAGCAGCAAGCAGAAGAGGAGAGATTGGAAGTCTTTTGCAGGCAATTTGTTACCATCCATGGAAAAGTAAATTAACCCAGGAGAAAGACCTGGTAGGGCAGATAAACCACTTTTGCTATGGAAGCTTGCTTATTTGAAGATTGATCTAAGGGATTGTTATGTGCAATATATCAACATATCTTCCAATAACTTGTTAATGTCTTTAGCATCAGTACTTGCTTGACAAGAGATTAAGGAAGTTGCTGATTTTTTTAATATGGATTTTTGTTACCTTTTCTAATGGAAGGATGTTGGGGTAGTAGCAGCTTATGTCCTACTTCCTAGAACTGTCCAGGGACAACCAATTTTGATTCTTCCCCCGTACTTTTAAGAAATAAAACAAGTCCTAGCTGATGTTTTCCTACCCCTCTTCCCCATAATTTATTGTGTTTCTCAAGAGAAAGATAAGGGGTAAGTTCCTCTTTCTGTTTTGTTATTGAAAGTCTCTTTTTCTTGTCCAGGAGTAGTTCCTTTTCTCTGAATAAATCAGTCTTAAAAGAAATGGCAAGAAGAGAAAAGGCAAAAAAAAAAAAAGCTTGTGCTACCTAAAATTTTAACCTTTTACTTATAACCTTGTTATATGCCTTCACTGTAATATAATACCTTTTATTTCTGCTGCTATTTTTCCTTTTATTACTACCATTTCTGCCTTTTCTAACTTGCCTCTGATTGCCAATCCATTAATATATTGATTGCTTGGTTCATGTTCTACCTGCCACATGCTGTTGCACACAAGAGTCCTCCTGCCTCCCACAGCCTGTGTTGCCTTTCTTTCACCCCAAACCACACTCCTCAATGCAGCTCTGTTGGTTTGTTCATAGCACATCAAATTTATCCAGGTGCTTAATGCCATTTTAACTGCAATTCTAAATATTTTTTGCTACCAGAATTCTGTTCACTGCTCTAATTCATCTGTTCAGCCCCCAGTGACACCCTAATACATTGGTCTTACACACACTACTCCTCTATTTTTTTTTTTTTTTTTTTTGACACAATAAGTTGGTTGTGAGATTAGGAGCTGCATTTTGCTACCAGTTTGTTTTCTGCACTAGCCTGGGCAGAACTCAAGGATGACTATACCAATCAGTGTTGATGATTTCTGCTGGTATTTGCCATTTTATTTCAGCATCTCTCCTTGACATGGCAGTTTCTGACAGCATTTCATTTTTGAAGAAGGGGAGATGCTCCTGGAAATCAGGCTACTTATTTAAGTATTTACTGTAAAAGTGGCTTTAGGGGCCTAGCTTTGGAAATGCTAATGGGAGGCACAGGCAGGTATCTGGCAGCACATGAACTGCTTTATTGCTCAGACACATATAAGTAGGTTCAACTCCATTTTTCCCATTAATTCACCTTTTCCGCTGACTGTACTTCTGTTACTCGGACTTCAACTTTAAAGAGCAGCAATTCAAAATATAAACAACAAACTCCCCAATTCTATACCCAAACATGCCAAGAAAACAATTTTTTCTTCTTCTGTTGCTCCTGCCTCAGTATAGAAAGAATTTTTTTATGAAATAGTGATAGCAACCTCATGTTCAGATAGATAACATTTACTTCGTAACAAACAGCAGATTTTTGAGATCCTGCTGAGATTTGAGATTTGGAGGTTTGGACACTAGAGCTTTATATAATGCTGTTAAAAAGGTGAGATTTCCAGTGGGTCCCACAAAGATGCCAAAGACTAAAGATAACTACCCTTCTGAACAAGAACACAAGCTGGTGGGACTTTTTACCTCCCCCCCCTTCTTCATTAGGACTGTTTTACTGGGCACTGCAGTAACAGAATTACCCTTTTTTAAACCAACAAGTGCTCTCTCTCACATTGCAGAGCTTTCCATGGCACACTATGCAGACAAAGAAGGTAGTCTCTTACGTCCATAAGAGCAGCATTGATGTAGTTGCTGCTCTCCCCATCAATAGTAATTAAGAAAGGCAGACATCTGTCAGGTGGCAGCATATCCATGAAGCGGTTCTTGTCGTGGTTCCTTGGCAAGCAGGCGATGCTGCAATCCTCCGCCTGCAGGCGAGGGGTCACAGAATTCAGGGTCTAAGGGAAAGAGGAGGCTTGTTTTAGCACACTGAGCTAACACACATGGGACTCGGGAGCCCTGAGTTTTACTGTAAAATACTGCAATATGAGAAAACATAAGGCATTAGCAAGAAGACAATAAATGCAAGCTCCTATCTGTTGTAGGACATTCTGGGGCTTTGCAAGGTGGGTTAAGCTGCAGGTATTAAAGGCACTCCATGTACCACTGAACACATTCTGCATGACACCATCCCTTCCGAAAGGAATAAAACAAAGAGGATCCTTTGGAGCTCTAAAAAGCTATGCCTTCGACGTGAAAATGCAAGCCAAAACTCTCTCTGGCTCTTACTCACTGGTCTTTATTTCAGACGGATATTTACTTCAATTTTATTAAAAGAAGGATATTCTTGTATTTAAAACAATTTTGCAAAGCACATAAACATGGGTGCTTTATTTTGTAGACAAAAAGTTAGGGACTAATTGCTATAAAAGTCATATGAAAAACATTCTCCTTAAAATAAATTAAATGTATCTAGAGGCAAAAAAATTGTTGTCACATCAAGAGTTAGTAGGAACTGTGAATACCTGAAACTCATCTTTGAGATGTGAAGAGTTTGTTTGAGAGTCTATTCTAATCATATCAAAATAAGCAGCTTTGAATTCACAGACAGGAATGGCAGTTTCTCCACACAGGCAAGCTTCTAGAATGGCATCGTGAATAAAGATGTACTGCTCCTGTCAAATTAGGAAAAGAAACAAAAATTGTAGCCATTTAAAACCAACAGATCTTTCCTTCTTTTAGGATAAACAGGCCTACTGCACACTCTTAAACCCATTCAAAATACTATCCATCAATACATTAAATAATGTTTTAATACAAACAGTCTTGTTCTTATTGGGGTGCAGTGGACAAGGATGTTTTCCTCAGGACTAATTTAAATTCAGTAAAACTTAACAGAACAGGGATAGTAATTTATTTAAGATGAGATTTTCAGTTTTCTTGTACTGCTTGTGGGTTTCTGTGCATATACCAAAGGCTTGTTTGCTTTATCAATTTCTTCTGACATTAGCAGAAAGTGCAAATTGCTTCAAGCACTACTAGTGTGATTAGCAAGTATTTGGCACGCTGCATTCTCCTTATGCATGTGCAAGCTAGTGCATCAGTTGCCTCATACCTGGCTCTAGGCCAGTAATAAATTCCAGTGTGTTCCAACAGAAGCACCAATTCTTCCCATTTTTACTAACTTGCCTTGAGAGAGCCTGAGTCCTAGATGATTGCATTACTATTTCAGTTAGACCTTCTGTCAATTTTTTATACAAAATGCCCATTATATTTACTCACCCTGTGAGTAATAGATGTAAACCTTTTCTAGAACTGTGCCAGCCTCACATAGCTACTGTGAATACCAACAAGGTTCTTAAGAGCACAAAATTTAACATGTGTGCCTGTAAAAGCAGCACATGTCCAGGGACCACAGTCATCTTCTGGCTCTACAGCCTTACCCATACAGCTATGGAGCTATTGGCATCGCTGTTGACTGTATGACCATCACAAGAATTTGATACAATGACAGCTTTGTTTTGCTAAGCAAGTATGAACCTCTGAGAGAAGGTGAGAGGTAAAAGGCAAAAGGGAGAGGAAGGGATAATAGTAGATGTGTTAATCTGCACATGCAAGTGCAGATTACACTGGGAGGGTTAAAGCAGTCGCAATTAAATACTCCACCCCATGCACTTCCCAAAGGTTAATGGGCCTGTAGCAGGAGTAGTTGACCAGGACCATCTATTGTTCAACTGGCATAAGTTGCAGCATGGAATAAAAACTGCACCAAATTACACTGACATGTTTGGCTGCCAACTGTAGAGATTTCCATGAGGTCACAGGTGAAATAACATCTCAGGCACATGTCCTTATGGAGGACAGGAGAGAGAAATGGTGAACCACTTCAGGTAATCTGCCAATATAAACCAATCTCCTGTGTTTCTTTGGAAGCTCAGTGGTACTCTGGTGGCAGAGTGGGAGCTGTTAGAACTTCATTCCTAAGGCAATGGTTTTATTATGAAGCTGCTGAAGGTGTGTTGAAAGACTAAGATTAAAAATATGGAAAAGATTCACAGCAAGGTTAATAAAGCAAACAAAAACAGAATTGAAAAGAGCGTGTGAAATGGACATAAAGTTCACCAGTAAATTTATAGATAAAGTACTGAAGAATGTCTAAAACAAGTGTCAGCCTGCTGAAATTCCACCTTTAGGATCTTCGGATTGCTAATACCAGAGCTGGGGAGAGACATCCCAGACATGCCTAATGTAAAGTTTTCCCTGAAAAAAATCCTTCTTTCTTTCCTATTGTTACCTAGTTAGGAGGGCACTTGTTTCTGTGAAGATTACAAGAGTTGGCAGATTTGTTGCACCACCCTGGTTCTGAGTGCTTTTGCACTCAGCAATGGTCCCCAGTGGAGGCACCTCCTCAATAGGGCCACCACCTGCTCACTTTGCAGAGTCACAGTGAAATTCACCTGAAGGTTTCAAAAAGCATCAGGTGCTTCAAAGGCTGTACCTCAGTTTGTACCATGTTGATACGCCGGGAACGCAAAGCTTTGACACAGTTGTAGATATCCACAACACCTTCTCTTTCTGCCATATCCAACATGATATCGATCACGATATAACAGCCTGTCCGTCCAGCACCAGCACTGAAAAGAATCGGTAAATACTGTTAGGAACAGCCCCAGAAAAACATGTACAAACTTTATAACCGTTATTGAGAGCATTCTTATAAAATCATTCTGTTTTTTATCACAGCCACTATCAAATTTTTATCTTCTCTCCTTTTCATCATAATGTCCTTTAAATCTTTTGATGATTTCAAAACAACATTTTTCCATCACATTTGATCCACTAAGTAACAACAAAAAAAAAAGTGTATTCCTTTTATCACCCAGATCAATACTTAAATAAAAAAAATAAGTTTGTTTAATTGATATCTGAAGACTGATTAAACTTATGCACTTCAGAATATAATAGATCTTGTTTTTCTTTAATAAGACTAAGAATGATTTTTAAGTGATCTATTACAATAAGAAACTCAAATGTATGTTTTACCAGCCAAGTTCCAAGCTAGTTCAGACAGCACATTTAACAATATCCAGAAGATTCATTTATGATTTATTTTGGCTTTACATAAAGCTAGGGACAGTTTTTGCACAGTGAATTATTAAAATCTGTAAAGGCTGAGTAACTTCATCTACAAAATGTAATTAAACATTTGACTAAAGTACTTAGATAAATCACACATTTGTAGAAACCAAATTCTGTTTATCAAAGGATAGTGTCCCAACAATATAACCATGCAAAATCTGCACAGGAGAATCATTCTGTATTTGTTGCCACTAACCTCATTCCATCTTTCTTCATCTACTTGCTTACTTTGCTTTAAATTACTAATCTGTTCAGACATTATATGCAACACCAAGCTATCAAAGCAGATGCATCTACACTCACTCTCAAATGCTGTCACAAAATTGTTGAAGGCTACCTAAAATGATAGCCTGGAGTACCGTGATTTAGTATCATGATTTCAGCTGTTGTGAGAAAAAGAAAATCTCAGACTATTCCATAAAAGAAAGTGTACTAGAATCTGGTTATTTTCAAACATTGCTGTAGACAGCCAAATCCTGCTGCAGTGTGAATTCAAAAAGGGAAGAATGAAAACAGAGCACTTCAAAATGATGGATGCTTCAGAAGAGACTGCTGTAAATAACCATAAAAATAGTTGTGAAAAATACAAATCTATGCCTTTGGTACACACCTGCAATGGACAACAATAGGCCCTGCACTAGGAGGGTTAGATAATTTGACTCTCCGTATAAAGGAAAGCAGTCCTGTGGCATTGTAAGGAACTCCATGATCTGGCCAGCCAGTGAAATGAAACTGTTTAACCTCACGGATTTCATTGTAGCCCCTCTGTAAAAGGCAAAAAAAAGGTTATGAAATTCGAAATATTTCACAGACTAGATATTATCTGGCTCATATAATTATCACACATATTGATAGAATCTACATGCAGTTTTCATAATTTCATCAATTATTTAAAGCAATAACCCATAGGAAGCTTAGAGATGTCATTGAGTTATTTTAATTTTGAAGTTTGTAATTTTTACTTTAGACATTAGGTATGCTAGTTTTGCTGCACTGAAGATTACTTTAGTAGACTTTGAGGCATTTCACATTGATTTTCAGAAGTTTTGCTAACTAGGGCAAGGGCCTGCTACATTTAAAGGCAAGTATGATTTAGCAGGAGACCACAACTGTATCACATAAAGTAGTCACAGAATTTGTCCTTTGATTGAGATAGACTCAGCAGCGGTCAGAACAGAGGGCTAAGGGATGAACAGCAGGCATGACTCAGAATCTGGTACTTGAGTTTAGCTCTGAAGTGTGGCTGTGGAGAAGAGGTGACTGTCAGAGAGGAGATGGCAGCAGTTGACATTTCTGGGGAAATTCAAAGTCCTACAGTGAGATGAATGCTTGGGTAGTGCTGATGCAATGCATAGCTCCCATGGTAAGGTAAGGCTGCCTACACTGCGGCCCAGCTAACAAGCCAGAGGGATTTGGCATTCCACAGAAACATCAGCACAGCCTTTTTCATCCTCCTTGCTACCAGGAAACAGTATTTTGCTAAGCCTTTTCAAAATGTGCTCACCCTTCCCAGAGTGAAGGTCCTGACAACGTATTCCGCGAGGGGCTCCATCTCTACACAAGTCACTTTGAAGTCCCCATAAACTTCAGTGTCGTCAGGCCAGTACTTGTAACACTTGACCTAAATAAAAAATGGGTATTATTTTACACCAAGGGAATAGAAAAGCTTGAGGATACAGTACTGCATGTACTGCATTACACCACTTTTATTTCCAAAATGACCGTGCATTCATGTGGCTTGTCATGGCTAGTGGCTATTATGTCAAGTTAAGCACTAGCTACAAGGAGTTTCCACTGCTTTACACAACTGCATTTAGGTGCCAAATTCACTTCTAAATGATAATTTGTATTTTCTTTAGTGCTGAGCTGTGGAATATATTTCCACTTATGCTAAATTGTGATGCATTTTGTACGCATAATCAAACTGTTTCAAGTAATCCCAGATACTTTATAGACTTTCCTGAGGTATGTGTTACTGCTAAACTGTAAATAATTTGCTGATTTCTAGCCACTGATATAGAAGCACATTTCCTCTACTACTCTTCTTATCTGAGTAACACTATACAATCTATTCTGCTGAAATATGAATTTTGGATTCAGACAATTTTCCACTGCGCATGAAAGCAACACAGCATCAGTTTTCAGAAGTTGCTTTTAGACAATACCATAACTGCAATATTGCCTGGACTCCTTCCCCTTGCCCTCTCAGGATGCAAGGCTACCTTCACAAGACCCTTCTACATTCTGCCCACAGTATGTCTTGCCAGCAGGTTTTTTCTTTACACTTGCAGCATTAAAAGAAAAACAAATCCAAAAACTTACTCTTCCAACTTCCACTAAATTTGTGACCATCACAACACAAGCTGACTGCTCCTGCCATATCATTCTCCAAAAATCATAAACAGTCTCATGAACTGGACCTGTAAAAAAAAAAAAATCCAGTTAATGTTCTGCAAAAAAGTAACAGTCAAAGTGAATGCTAAGAAAAAAATACAGTGCGTTTCAGAGCTGATGCATGTGAGCACATTTGCTCAATGAAAACTTTGTGAAACCATATCATCGTGCCATTGTGCCGGTTTCCAGATTATATTATTACTTCTGACCAGTGCTGGATATTGTCAATTTAACTGAACTACCCACTTGAAAGAATATAATGGCAGGTGTTTCATGCAGCAAAATGACAGAAGTTGCTTGAGAACTACAAGGACACAGCAATGTGTGACTGCATGTATAGTTACACTTCTGGTTTTGTTTTACATTTGTTAAATGCAATGTGTTGAGAACGAATTTCTTCAGGTGCTCATCAAGGAGATGCCCATGCCAGAGTGAAGTAAGAGGCAGGAGGGTGCTGGTACAGATACTCTGCACTTACTATCCACTTCCTGGCAAGCATGAATGCACAAGTAGGCACTGAGCTAGACACTTCCCCCTGAAGTGTATTTAAACTAACTTAAGTACTTTTTTGTGAGGCAAATGAGAAGCACATGTTTAAGTTTTGCCTCTTGCTCTGCTGCAGCGACACGTTCAGTTGAGTGACAGAGGCATTTACCCTGTTACAATAATCTCCAAAACAGCTCCTTTACCACCATCCAGGAGTACTATAAATATTACTGTATATAACAGACATAGAATCACAGAATTATCTGGAAAAGACCTTTAACATTATCAAGTCCAACTATAAACCTAACATTGCCAAGCACACCACTAACCTTAAGTGCCACATTTGAAGACAGACACATTCTTTCATGTGCTAGATCAAAGGCTACACACAAAAGCAGCAATAAATTTTTCTCTCCTTTACACACTACTATGTGCAATGATTTGCATAGTAAAACAGAAATAAAATACAAATATAGACTTAATGCCATGTAGAGACCTATTTAGGCATCACTTATACAAAAATAAAAAACAAATGTGGTCAGAACTCTAAGCATCCCGCTTTGAAATAAGTCTTTACTTTGACTTTCCTGTGTACATCTACAATCAGCTGAGGGACAAATAATAAGATATTTCCAGACAGCTATCCAATTATGCTGACAGATCAAATAATGGCACACCTAAATCTAATTATTTTTACTTTAAACCATAGCCTCTGATATTTCAGTGCAATCTTAGAATAATCTATTTGGTTTTTCCCATTGTGAGGAGTTTTATCAGAAATACAAACCAAAAAATATTTTTTTTCTCTAGCACCTCTTTTTATTAGTAGGGTGTTATACGATAAAGATTTGCCTCACTCCTTTGTACAAAAAGTCTTTGTCCTCTGGCCTTACTTTACCTAGATTTTCTGAAAGAGTTTAATTTATCATTACTCTCTTCACGCATCCTGGACCAAGTTGTAGATAGCAAAATAAAACATTGTAATATGGAAAGAAAAATGCCTCAAGGCAGGTTGAAACTGTTCTCTTCTCTGTCCATGTCTCTTTTCTCTATTCATCTTCATAATTGGAAATCATGGTAGTAGTTTCTGATTTTATCAGCTGAATTTATCACTGACAGATTTGCTCAATAGCTAATTAACGATAACAATACTGATAAATTAGTGCCATTTTTGAATTTATTCACAGTCCACCCGAACATACTATGTTAATTTACCATAACACAAGATGACAACTCACAATACTGGGTATGCTTTATTTTCATCTACTCCTATTTTACCTAAACACTGTGGAACTCTACAGAGAGCAATTGTTTGATTTGATTAAAGCTGGCAGATCCTTACCTTGGGTTGCAATGTAGTGACTTGGTCTCTGATATCCCTAAAACAGCAATATAAGTTGGTTTGAGTACCATATTAGTAACAGAGAGTGGAAAATAAAAGCAGAAGGATACTACAGAATCCTTATATCTAGACAACATTTTCAGAACAAACCAATATTTAAGAGCACCATGAAGCTCAAAACCTAAAAAACCAGTTAATATTGAAAAAGTTTGAATGACAACAGATAAAATGAAAATAAGAACATCTGACTTGAACAGACATTGTAGTGTACCAGGAATACTGAACTCTAGATTGGTCCCTTGCACCTAAAAAAATAGTCCTCTATTGACATCATTTCCCTAGCTGTATATATTTTGGCTTTTATTTTAAATTTAATAAAAATTCTCTGCCACCATATTATCTCCCAGCTGAACTGTGTTCCTACCTTAGCCAATATGAAAAAATACACATCTTTTGTCTTCTAAACAGAGAATCACTGTAAGGCCCATAGAGGAATGTGCCTCAGCCCTAACTAATGGGGACAAACACATTGGTGTGTGCACAGAATCAAGGTCCTCCTCCAGTGAAATCTGCTCGACTGCACAAAGTGTGCATCAATTACAGTGGGCATGATACACACAAGTACATACACAGTCTTACACACATACATATGTATATATATATATATATATATATATAGGTAAATAGGTAACCCTACACAGCTAAGCCTTTCCAGATAGCTGGATCTGTGCCAATGCTAGCAGCACTAATTGTCCACATAAAAACTACAAGACAAAGAGCTACTGCTCTTAAGGAAATAATTCAGAGTATATTTTGACCAGTGCCAGCAATTTAACTACAAAGAGGAAGGAAAGTTTAGTGTTGCTGGTGAGAAGACAATACTGAGTTTCACAATGTGGAAATGTTCATAACTCCAATTATTCTCCAGGTTAAGTTTTATTAGACCACTTGCTGGAAGTATTGCATTACAGGGGAGTACAAGCCCTTGGATTCCTGGTATTCACGAGATGCTACTAAAGTGAAGGATTTCAGTGTACCCAAGGAGTTTATATTCTTTTCCACAGACTGCTTCATTATTCTGTCTAGAGTGAAAGTGCCTTCCTCTGGGGCTTCTAAAAAAATGTTTGAATATCTTATTCTTGGCTTTACAGGAGACCAAAATTGCATCAAATGACAAAAGAAGTTTTCTTGATGTCCTTAATATCAAGTCACAGCCTAAAATTATGGAAGTAGAACCTGTGCTACATGGGTTTACACTCAGTAATGCTTTCAAGAAGAAGATAAAAGTGTCACTTAAAAATTGTAAAATACCAATTTTAACTTGTGGCTTTCTTGTCTGCTTCTAATGAGATTCAATTCATTCCTAAATAAGAAAATCAATATCCTCAGGGAATTATTAAAAAATCTGTGAGAGTTTTTTTTTTGTTTAAGGCCCCAGGCAAAATATCACAGGCCTATCATTTCACAGATTGCCATGTTAAAACATCCAAATGAAAAAGACATATATATCTGGAGCTAAATCTTTGTATCCTGGAAAGTCAAAAGGGTCTTAAATAACTCATCAACTAAAAGCGGTCAGGAAAAACAACTAAGGTGAAATTATAAAGAAAAGCAATCAAAGCCACATATTTCAAAAACACTTCTCATAGCTATTCCACTACCTTTCAAATGGCTTTGGAATTAATTTGAATACAACAACTTGTTTATTCCTAAGGTGTTAATTAGAGAAAAGTCATATTGTGTTAGTCAAATTGCCTGGTAAAATTTGAATCAGTTTTTAAAGTTTATAAACAAATTTGTATTCTGATTAAAGTATGGAATTTCAAATTTTAGAGATTTTTTGCAGAAGTAAGGAAATTTCCGTGTTAATATATATATATAGATATATATATATAGATATATATATATATATAAAAAAAGTGTTTGTGTATATACTTTGTAATAACTAAATTAGCACCTTAAAGCAAATGCCAGCTAAATAGTGCTTGTCTAAAACATTGTTAAAGACAAACAAACAAAAATAAACCCAACCTACAAATGTCATTATCCCTCCTTTTTTTACTAAACACATATTATGACTACTCCACAGGTATATTTTCAAACAACTACAGCGCAGCATACTATCTAGCTTCTTACATATACATGGGAAGGGGAAAAGAAAAGCTAGTAGCCAAAATGACCACTAAAAAATGGGAATAGCAAATTCTCTTTAACAGATAGGCTCACCTGAGTTACCTACAATCCAATAATATTCAGGGCTAAGCTAAAAGCTAAATTATCTTTTCAAAACAGGTACAAAAAATATTCACACAGAAAAGAAACTTTTAAAAGGAACAGATGAGATAAATTAGATGAGGCATGCATAGTTATCAACTGATAAAAATAGAAGAAGAAAGTAATTAATAACAATATCTATATTAAATATTTACAATAGGATGCTGTTATTCACATATAGTGGTACTTACATCCCTGTACAGCCAAATCTACAGCCCAAACCAAAGTCAGATGTGAAAGAAAGCACAACAATGTCAGTGAGTACTAGGACGTAGAACAAGGAAAGTGTACATTTGTTCTTAATAAAAGAAAGCTTTCAATAAATTTGTAGCATAACATGCAATAATTTCACAGAGAGAAGCTGGCAAATTGAGAGGGAGAAAGCTTTGCATTCCACTCACATCTATGTAGTTGGCATTAATGTAATCTGAAGATGGATCATCTTCAACAGGTTGCAAAATCACCCTGGAGTGGTCATCTGTAAAAACCAAGTGGTTACGGAGCCTTTTTGAAGAGTGATTTTTAAGAAAGATATTAACGATAAGTCATCTAAAGAACCAAAATCAGCTGGCACAAGCACCTCACAGTTTACAATCCTTAAATCCAAACTGTTTACACAGAAATACAAAGAACCATTTTGTCTGAGGTCTGCAATTACTACAAAAAACCTTCACTACATTTCATTAAGTGCAGCTGAAAAGTATTGGCACTGTCACAAGTGGTTAAAAAGACACAACAAAATCAGGTTACTTGCTCAAAGTCCCTTTCAACATCAGCTCCACTGTTGGTAATCTAGAAAACCAAAAATGCTGATTACTGTTTCCTCACTTCCAACCCAAGCCTGCTCAAGTTCATATTGAGACATTAATGAAATCAAGACAAAGGAGTTAGCAATGAACTTGGGATTTGATGAAGAGGTAACTCTACCCATTCAGGGACTTCTCCGGCACGGTGATTCCTGTGTGTTCAACTGCATGGGTAAAACAATACAAATTGCAAACAAACAGAATCAACATCCAAACGAGTGCCAGCATGTTGCTGATATATGCTTACCACAGCTTGCACAACAGAGATGCAAATGCGAAATTCAGCCTGAGTTATGAAAGGAAGAAAGTTGAACTGTGAAGAACAACAACAACAGCAAAAAAAAAAAAAAAAAAAGGCTGAAAAATGCACTGTTCTGCTTCTCTGCTGCAGGTATTAAGCAGCTGTGCCACCGGAGACTTGCAAAGGAAGAGAGAGCACGGCAAAGGAAGAGTAACACACGAGTAGAGCAATCGCTCAAACCGAGGACACCGATACTCACATGCTATAATGTTTCCATAGCGGTTCTTTGTTCTGTTTTGATCCTTCTTAGCGACATCCCAAGAAGCTGACTGCCCCTCAAAGAAACTCTATAAACAAAAATGTTCCGAAAGAAAACATTCTGACCATTAATTTATCTCCAAAAATAACAGTTTAAAAGAACTGCCCCACCATAAAGTAAGTTCAGCTTTGTTCGCCTGCCCTGGTCACCCAGGCAGTGCCATGGTACAGAAATATCTAGAGAAGAAGGGAGCCTCTGTCACTCTGACTGCTACCAGTAAATGGGCAACTCACTGAGGAACTCCACAGGGATTTCAAATCCTGTAATTGCCGGAAGGCTAAACTTGCTTACATATCCTTGCTATGGAGAAATGACAGTAAACTGAGAAAGCACAGAGAGACTGATCACTCTTTTTATAAGACAGTGTAATATATAGCCTGTTTACTACAGCATTACATTGCTTTCCATGTATTACTTAGTAAAACATCTTTCCTTCCTACAGAGACACCAGGAACTCTCCTCTGCCAGTGTTCATTGTTCTTTTTGTCTTTCCTCTTGTCACTTTTCCCTCCCTCTTGTCACTAGCAAAATTATTCTACATTTTTGAACTCTTAAGACTTTGATCTCTCAGTATTGATAGAAGTATTTCTCCTTGGCTTTCTCTTCATTGCCCGTAGATATTTTACTGCTGTTGTAGGTCTATGCTATTCCTTCCTTCCAGATGATCTCTTATCCTGGGTAAGTTATCTCCAGAAAATACACAGTAGCCATGGAATCAGAACTTTAATGCACAGTCAGAAGCCCAAAGCAGGGAATAGATGTCACATATAGAAAGAGAAGAAGCAGCAAGCAGGAAAACACCTGATATGGCATCAGGGACCACCCTCCCCCCAGCAGTGGCTGACACTTGGTCTTAGCCTTGAAGTTAGGCAGAGCATAACAAAGCATGTTTAAGTAAAAGAGAGGAAAAGAGCATAATATTCTTTTAAAAACCACACATTTATTTATTCCAATTATTATGTTTACAGTAGAGACAGCTGCAGAAAGGAGAGAAGGTTGAAAACTGTGTCAGAAGAGATTGCTTACTCAGAGAAAACTTGTAAACCTAGCTGTATTGTGAGCAACCTTGGCAGTCCCATTCCCATCTTTACTGTATGTCCTCCCTGATATTCTAATCCCAAAGAATCACAACAGATTCAGAGATCAGAGGCAAAATGAATCTGTATTCATCTTCTACCTCCAGAACTGGGAATTTTTTGCTTCCATTTTAACATTAAAGTTGTAAGTAGTCGTGCTCAGGCAGGTTTAATTAGAACTTCAAGACGTTACTACCCTTATTATCTCTTTACTGCTTCTCAGCTGGAGCTAAATCCCAGTATTGCCCTACTGAGATGCTAAAATAAATCAGGAGAGTGCTTCCACTCAATGTTTCTTGGAAAATCAGGCAGGTTAAATTCTTTACTTTAACCTAATCCACGAGATGTGCACTAAAAACCAGGAAGGTTAAATTCTTTACTTTAACCTAATCCAGAAGATCTGCACTAAAAATAGCTCACATAACTAATTACAGCATTTCCACAAAAGAGTGGCAACTTCTTACAATATGTCAAAAAAGGTTCTTTTTATATCCTAGGGAACACACAGGGATTTTCTACCAGGCAGTTGTAAAGGCCCAAACCATTGGACTCCATTTACTGTTTCACTTTTGGGTTACATATATAAGAATCTTATGCCTGTTAATCTGTTTTTCAAACCCATGACATTTAGTTCCATCCTTCTGCAATACAATGCAAACAAAAGGCTCCCCATTTCTAAGGGATTTTTCCTAGCAAAGCCCCACCACTGGAGATCTCACCTCATACTCCTCTTTAAATCCATAGCTGTCAGAGGTCTTCATTAGGTTAATATGCTGCAGGAGATCAGCCACCCTGATGGCAGGGTGCAGCTGCCCAGTCTGGTACGGGGATTCTGTGCCTTCGCAGAGATAACGAGGGACATCCAGGAGTCGGCTGGACTCTGCTGTTGCACTGTGATTTTCATCTGTATTCACAAGAAATCAGTGCATTATGTACCCACAGAGCAGTAAAACCTGCTGCTATAATATCAACATCTATTTTTAACATCTTCCTTCAAAAACATCTCTAATTTCTGAGAAGGCAAAGCAATTACTCTCCAGCACATAAATACTATGAAGTACATAAAAGAGTTTAACAGCAAACACATACAAAAGTTTGCAGTCCTTCACCCAGTAATAAAGATGTCTGAGGGGCATTTTATTTGATGCTACAAAACTTTATGACATTAATGTACTTGGAAATTCCAGACTCTACCAACCAAAGTAACTTTTTAAGGGCTAATACATATGAATAGCAATATTACATCTTAAACAATAAATTAGAATAATTCCACAGTGGTATCAGCGCATAATTTGTCTAAAGCCAACAAAGAGTGAACTGAGAACCCCATTAAAAAAAGAAGTAATTATGCCACCATTTCAGAACACCACCTCCGCTTAGGAAGATGAATCAACACTGCAGAGTGGTCATTTTAACTCAGGTCTTTTAGTAGAAAAATGAAACTTGAGTTCAGTGTGCTGTTTCAGTCACAACTTTTTGCCCTGTATAAGCAAAGAAGTTTCTTCTAACGCTCTCTCTGTGCTACAAGAATTCTCATATCAAAACCAAATGTCAAAGATGTGATCATGCATGAAGTGATCACATTTTGTCAATCCCTTTTGTGAAATAGTAATTTTATTCAAATTAGTAATTATCAGATCAAATTAATTTGAACAGGAAGTAAAATTCTAATCTAAGTAGCTACTGAAATAAGAAGTGCGTAGTCAACCCCTCCGAAACTTCTTTGAAAACAGTTTACCATTTTCCTTGCAAACGATCTAGATTAGGAGGCAAAACACCCTATGAAAAAATTAATTCCCCAAGGGTTGGATTTTGTACAATTACACCAAAATGTAAACACTATTCTGAAATTAAATCTCCTGAGAAACACAACTCTTTGAACTGTCACCCGAGTTACTAATTTCAGTACCTAATTTATGCCTCACTAACCTGCCTAACAAGATGAAAGACATGCAGCAGTCATTTTTTATTGTAGTGTTACCCATACTAAATCACACACATTTCAAACCACTTCAGGATTTGTAGTTCTCCCCATTGCTCATAGAATACTTACCAGTAATAGGCACTTTAACCCATTGAAGCAGCAAAAAACAATGAGTGAACAGAACATGAGAAATTTATTTCAGGACTATATTAGAAAATGGCTAAAAGAAAGTGACATTCAAAGTTGTTAAATCTTCACAATAGGTAACAATGAAAGACATTTAAAAATGTAAGGGCCACATTATTATACTATCAGTGTAATAATGGGGACTTGGGAAAAGCAGAGTTGTCACACCAACTTAGTGCTAATGTACACAGAATGGAGAGCAGCATTAATAACTTATATATGAAGAAAAAGAGAACTGGTATAGCTACAAAGTAATAAGAGTTTCATATAAAAAATATGTTCTATGATTTAGAACCTATAAAATATTCATCTTCTCTAAATAAGGCAGAAGAAAACTGTTTTGTCATGCTGGGCCAAGCAAAGGCTATATTAAAATGGAGTAGGCCAAATGTTGCAGTCCCAAAGGAACAAGGTTACAGATACCCACCTTTTACTACATGGTGTGCCCAAAAACTTGTACATTTCTCTCCACTATTTCAGTTCACTCTATGAAAATTAGCACCTCTTCCAACTATAAATGGTTTGCTTATATGAGGAAATTATCATGCCCAGAATATCATTACCAGGAGATGAAAAAGCAGACAGGAACTATTAAGCTGTTCTTCATTTAGTTCCTTGCCCTCGGTATTCATAGCTGTCTGTGGCTGTGTCTGCCACAGCAGAAAACAGCATGGCAGTATGGCACTGAGTTCCCACTCATGGTACCATGAGCACTTCACAAGCACAGGATCAGATTCCAGAGTTATCTTGATTATTTGGGAGACCATGCAAAAATCAACAAGGTGAATTGAATGGTGAATGCAACAATAGCATGTGTTGGAAAGGGAAGTCAAATATATAACTACAAAATGGAGAATGGACTGGAAAATAATTGTGAATTTAACATGTAACTCAATGCAACATGAACACAATAAAAAGGAGAAAATACAGTTCAGGTAACAGAAATAGTAAAAGTGGGGCATGGGAGTACCTATTCCACTCAGCTCAGCATTAAGACTTCTTCTAAGAATGCTACCTGATTTGAGGCACTGCAATTTAAAATTCAACTTATGAGTTGGGAAGCTGGAAAGCATTCAGACGAAAATAATGACAACAAATTTAGAAAATGTCACCTACAAGATGATGAGTGAAAGAACTGGGTTAAACTCAACTAAAAGGGAAATAATTGAGGACACGAGCCTTTCAACGTAAAAAAGTTGGTTTTGAAAGGACAGAAATGTGCCACTTTTCCATATTTTCTATGAGTCTCTCAAAAGGAAATGGCTCAATCCACAGCAATGAAAATTTAGTCTAGATTATCCTAGTTAGGAAAAACTAGGGGTGAGCATTAATAATACTTAGTAGCAACACCAGTTAGCAGTAATTAATACTCAGAAAATTGACCTTCGGGTCCCAAATATTACTAATATGAATCTAAATTGATTCTTACTAAGGAGGACTGAGGCACTGGAACATTCCAGTGTAAGAGCAAAATTCTGTTTGCTACGCATTTTTAAAACATAATGAGACAATTCCCAGAAAGAATCTGTATTATATGTATAATATCCCTCCTCAAAACAGAGAAGGGATTTCATTGCCCCCAGGTCCCTTTAAGATTTACTTATAGGAATATAATTTTCATCATGTCTATATCTACTTTCTATGTCTATATATAGACATAGACATATAAATATGTCTATATTTACTTTAACATCTACTTTCTGATTTTTGTCTTTTATGCTAAAATAACCGCAGCAACTGACTGAAACTCAATACTGCACACTGAGTTTATCCAACCAAGAACTTGGGTACAAATTCTACTTTTATCTTTTTATTTTTAAAAAAGAAAAACATCTCTAAAACCTGCATTCAGTATTAGATGAGCATAGACATATTCAGCCTGTCCATTTCAATGTATGTTCTTCTCTGTAATATAAGGCCAAAGCTGAAAAATTTACTTGTTAATGCCAATTAAATGAAGTAATTTTATAGGCATACAGAAGTACTTGTTCAGAACATACAAAGAAAGTTCTTGTTTCCTCTTAGATATTCTATAAGTTTTTCCGTTTTCTGTTTTTCTTTTCATTCCTGTTACTTAGAAAATTGAACTTTGGGTGCCAAAAAATGTTAATGTGGACCTGAATTTTGTTTTTAAAGATCTCTTAATAGAGCTCTAGTTTCACATGTCAGTTTATTGGAATTCAGTTTCAAAGCTCTTGGGAGAAAAATTTTAGTATTTTCCATTTACATATTTCCTCATTTACTCTTCAGTTAGCAGTGACTAGAAATAACTTCTTAATGAGGACATAAAATAATTTTTATTCTAAAATTGTTGTCAGTCTAATTCTGAATTGATGAACTGAGTGTAGAATTATTTTCTGGCAACAGCATAGTTTGACATAAAACAAGCTGTTTCAATGTTCAACCATGCAAGGAGACAGAACTCATGCAGGAACGGATAATGAAGGACTAGGGTCCTCACCTAACACAGCTGTCGGCACAAGTGGATCATTGGGCACTGTAGGAAAACAAAGCCCATGAAGAAACACATTACCCTTAATTTGTGTATTTTTAAGAACAAAACCAATACTTCAGAGTATGACCAAATGATAACTAAACTCCCATTAATTTTGTTACAAGAGAAAACCAGAATGAATACAATTCCAGAAAGCATCATCAATAAAAGAGGTATGAAAGGCAATGATTTCAGACTTTAGAAATGTAATGATAAGAGCCAGGAGATCCTTACTGAAATGAAATAAAGAAGACATTACATGCAATTTAGTTTTTGAAAGGGCTCCTCCTACACTATTGTTTTTTTCACTTCACAATAAAGGTTCACTTTCATAGAACTCACTTCTTTCCTTTTAAACCCATCCTCTCATGTAATACTTGAATAGCTAATCTCAAAATAAAATGGTATTTCTATAAAGTTTTCCATGTAATTAAAAAAATTATATACATTTTTACTGTTAATAGCTTTTTTAATGCTCAGTACCAAAGAGATTGCTCATAATGAATATAGGAAAATCACAGATACACAGATGCAGATGTCTGAATAAAATTAATAGAATTTTATCTTGTGTTATCACAACTAGAACCATGCAGAGATAAATGCACTGCTTTGGACAGAAATGGCAGAATCCAGGATCTGTTTTGTTCCAGTCTGGAACAAAAAATTATAACATCAAAGTGTCTGTAACAGAATTAAGCTCCAGTTCTCAAACAATCTGCCTGAAAGTTTGTCACATAGCAGGAAACCCTGAAAGCTTGGAAGGCTTGTCTCAGCACAGACAATGGTCAGAAGAAACAAATCCTCCAATACACAAAAATTACAATCCTAGGATGCTAGAAACTGATGATGTTCAACTTCTTTGCCAGCCAACCAGGACAGCTGTGATGACAGGAGCTCATGGGCTTTTGGAATAACATCAGGCCATCTGAAAGGCTGCCTGACTGCATGGCAGCCCCGGCTCACTAACGGCCATGTAAATTCCAGATAAATTCTTAGTCTGGGATCCACCATCACAGTCCATATCAAACTGTCTCTGCAATCCTGCCTCGACAAATTTCAATGCCAATAAAGCATCAAACTTTGGAGACTTTTCAAACTGTTCCAGCCAAAACTGTAGAAAAAACACCAGGTTGATACTCCCATTTATAATTGGTTACGAGACACTTAAAATGTTAGCACTTAGCAGTTTGGTAAGCTTCAACAAACCAATCAATAAACCTTCTCCAAAACCCATTTCTCTTACAACAACCAGAAAAGAGCTTAAGAGCCTTAATGTATGTATTTTGCTCAAGCATGGTAAGCAGTATAGGAGACGAGAAGAGACATGGAGTGTCATTCCCAAAAGGTGGAAATTCAGAAGCAGCTCAGGCTGATCAGGTCTGTTTAAAGCCAAGTCCATGGACCTGTGAGAGGCTCAGGTTCCTACCAGCTCCATGGCAGAATTGTATGCCTTTGTAATTTATACACTAGTTTTGAAATATTCAGTCTGCCAGTGGAGTACCTTGCTTTTGGCAAGGTATAGTGCAGATGTTGGGAGGCAAGAGTGCTAAACACTGGCAGCTATAACCCTTAATAGTCAGAAACCCAAACTTTTTCCAAACTAGACAGTTGGCATATCTACAAAAAATGAATACAAATATAGAACAAATTTACAGATATATTAACAAGCTTGTTCCTAAACTTCACAAACAGCAATGAAAATTGTCAGTGTTTCCTTCTGTTGTAATGTCCTTACTGCCAAAAAAATAGAAATTAATTTGGACCTCATATTATTATTCATTACAGACATGGTGTTGTGCAGCAATATTTAACATGCTGGCATTAAATAATCTCATGAGGGAAAACTCAATTTCAAGTTTTAACTGAGGTATTCTGGAAGTATGATACTTTCCCTAAAACAAATATCATTGCATAGTGAAAGCACATGCAAATATTTAATTAAATAATTTGCCACATTCCAAATAAGGACAACATACAAACATCCCTACTCAACCTTTTGCATTACCATCATTCCTGGAAAACTTGGAGCGTAAAACAATTTTCCTTAAAAAGCAGAATTGTTTTCTGTGTTTCTATATTCACCTACACTCTGGAGTATCTATCACTGCCTACTTACATCTGGGGCTGAAGTTATGTGAGTCCATAAATGTGATAGACAGGGGATCCTCTGCATGCAGAGTGCTCTGGTCGGCGTAACTCCTGTCCATGGCATTCACCATGTGGGTCATCTCCTGACGGGTGGTTCCCATGGCATCCTTGCGCTTCTTTGCAAGTTTGCTGCCCAGCCAAAAAAAAAAAAAAGTAAACCACTTTAATATTTGATGAATGTTGGTGTCTACAGTAATCATCCTCTATAATCCTGAGTGACTGATAAGTTTGACTTACTTCCCTGTGTGCAATTTTTTCAACATATGATAAAACTGTGCACCCTGCTATGAAACAGTCACGGTCTTGTGTTTTCTGTACACACACAATGCTGTCATGGAAGTGCTTACTTTTGTACTCTGGCAATATTTTTTTTTTTTCCTGCAGAGTAATTACACTAATATACACAAATTAGAGAATATAATTACATTTTAACTGAGATGACAAATAAGATGCATCTGTGCATGCAGTTTTATCAACCATCTCAATTTAAATATCTATTTTGATTTTAAAAATGGATAATTCATTCCCCTTGCTTGTGTTGTTGGGAAAGAGTCATGTAACCTTCTAAATTACTTTGTTAGTCAAAAAACCTATGAAGTAACAAAAGAAGCATAATCATTCAATACATATTTGTATTAAAAATTTATATTACGCTTTATGTAAAAGGTTGTATTGCCCATTCAATTTACAAGATACGAGAAGATACCACACGATGGTCCTGGTACTTTGGTTCTTCGAAAAACAAAACCGCCCTTTATCATTCTACCCTTTCATGCAGTTTGGGACCATTGTGATTTCAACATTAACAGTCTTACACTCTGACGGTATCACAGTTAAAGATCAACCTAATCCATACAACTAAGCCCCTCAAACTAATAGCAAGTGCCCTTAAAGTGCATGCTTCAGAAATATCACTCAATTCTTCCCTTTTGAGAAAGAACAGGAAGTGATTTTCAACTGTCTCCAGGAGTCAGATGGAAGCAGATAATATATTTTAATTATAACTTCAAGCATATATCTCAAGTAGCAGGAAGTATGCAGAGCAGCATGAGGTGTGCCTTGGTTCTGCAGAAACCTGTAACTGTTCTGAAATCTCCCTGTTTTCAGCTAAAGCCATGACTATAATACATTAGACAGCCAACCTGCTTAGTTGGATAAATCTGACACCATATGGGAGAGACACAATCATCACTTAATATACTGAGTTCTTGAAAATGTATGTTTAAAACACAGCTTATCTTCATAAGCTTTTTCTGCATAGAATGCCATCAAATGCTCTGGTAATTGTTTAGACAATGTTTGTCTTACATTTCTCTTTACTAAAAGGATGGCCAACTTTAAATAGTGCATGCACATTCTAAGAGCAGACAAGGATAATATTAGGTACTTTCTTTACTATTCTTTACTATCAAGGTGGTGGGACATTTACAGCAGTTGCCCAGAGAGGCTCCCCTCTTTGGATGTGTTCAAGGCCAGGTGGGATGGGCCTCTGAGAAATCTGATCTGGTGGAAGGTGTCCCTGCTCACAGCAGGGGGTTTGGAACTAGATGATCTTTAGGGTTCCTTCTAACACAAACTATTCTGGGATTCTGTGAAGAATATTAGTGTAAATTATCCATTCATTTACTTGTCGAGTCCTGGGAAAGTTCACCAGAAAGGACCTACGCTGTTCTGTAGGGCAAGAAGTACTTCATGCTTGCACATATTTAAGAAAATATTACAGGGCTGTTTCTTAAGTCAACAGTCATGGTTCATGATGAGGTACCACAGTGTAGAATATGGATGGACAAAGCTCTTCTGTGAATAGTAGATTCTTCCACCAATCAGACTCAGTCCTTATTTTGTCAGATTCCTCCCCTTTTGCTCCATCCACTCCTTTTATGGAACAGTTGGAAAATTACTACTCAGTAACATTCTTATTACAAAAATCCCAAAGGTGGTCTCTAAACCTATCATTTTTTTTTTCCATCAAACTATTGTTTGATGGGTTTCTGTATCAGTTGTTACACGAAAAATAAAAAAAATATGTTGGATGTCCCCCCTAAAATGCTTTATTTAATACATTTACTCCACATGTTCCTTTCAACTTAAGAGACACTGGTTTAAATGATGCTCAGGTTGAACAAATGAAGACCATAAGAACTTCCAAGAGTGAAACTGCTTGAGCTTTATAACTGGTTCTGAATACTATCAAAGCCTTCACAAAACTAGCATTTCTAGTTCAAAGTAGTTTTTTAAGTTTCAAAGCCTTTCAGTCTCTATACACTGAAGATCACCTTTTTCTAATGTCACCTCAGAAACGGAACAAAAAGACTATTACATCTCATCTCTTGACGATATTAAGCTTTTCTTTGAAGCATCACTTTGTAACAAAACCCGCTAGCCATGCTAAATAAATCAACAGCTATTAAGGCTTTCATGTTATTAGCTTATTACAGTAGCTACTTTCGAATACTTATGCTCTGCTTCAACACCTAAAAAGGCCTATTGTATTCTAGCACTGCAACCCAAAGCTGCTGGGAAATGGGAGGACAGCTTTATTGTTCAACAGCTCTGTGCTCCCTTGGGGTTTGACAACTTCTTTTTCCTTTTCCTTTTCCTTTTCCTTTCCCTTTCCCTTTCCCTCCCTTCCCTTTCCTTCCCTTTCCCTTTCCTTTCCTTTCCTTTCCTTTCCTTTCCTTTCCTTTCCTTTCCTTTCCTTTCCTTTCCTTTCCTTTCCTTTCCTTTCCTTTCCTTTCCTTTCCTTTCCTTTCCTTTCCTTTCCTTTCCTTTCCTTTCCTTTCCTTTCCTTTTCCTTTCCTTTCCTTTCCTTTCCTTTCCTTTCCTTTCCTTTCCTTTCCTTTCCTTTCCTTTCCTTTCCTTTCCTTTCCTTTCCTTTCCTTTCCTTTCCTTTCCTTTCCTTTCCTTTCCTTTCCTTTCCTTTCCTTTCCTTTCCTTTCCCTTACTCAGCTAAAGGCACATGCAATCTATGCTTCGTGATAGTTGAGCGAATCATTAGGTTAAAGAATTTGAGGCTGACAGAAAGCATAAATGATTCTCATTATCTGCTAAAGGATTCAGTTGGATGAATCTGCTCAGGTGGGTGTTACAGTGGTTGGAGGGGAAAGGTGCTCCATCATTGGATGAAACTGTGTGGTTAATTATCTTGAGTAGAAGGAATTGCTATTTAACAAGGAAATTATAGTCACAATAAATCAGAGAATGGCAGTTAGCTAAACCAGATTATCTTTTTTTAATATATTTTTAAGGTGGTTTAAAGAAGTAAACTAATTCTGCTTAAAAATGTAGGAGAACATTATTATCAAATACCACCAGTTCATCAAAGCACTCAAGTGCATCCTTAGAACTTCTCTAAAGTCAAGCACATTTATCTCAAATGAAGGATGCGTGCAACTGCTTGCTCAATCATAGACAAAATTGTCAGAATCCTCACAGAAACTCATTTGGTCAACAAGTATCAAAAAGCCAGTTTTGCTTCAATGAAGCAAAACTTTTATGCAAACCAATGCCATAAAATAAGATCTGCAAAGCACCTCAAACTCAAAAGAGGCAGACCATAAACTATTTCTAGAAGTCTGGCACCTGCTTACAACCTGCATAGGAAAATGGTACACAAGATCACTCCTGAACTGATACTCAAAGAAGATACAGTTTATGATTTACTGGCACAGTTCACTAACTAGGAAATGGGAAAAGGTCTTTTTTTCCTTAGTGTGATGTGTTGCTGTGAATCATAATGCAAATTAAATTATGATCATAATAAATTAAAATGATAGTTATGGAAAAAAAACTGTAGCAAAAACCTAAGGTCTCAATATACAGTTAGAAATACAATATCCCTTTTAAAAAAGAAACAACAGGGTATGAATAACAGCAACAATGATACAAGAAATTTTTCAAGCCTGAGAACAAGGAAAGGTAACTATCAATAAAACTTTGGAAAAATTATAGAGACTGTTTTTCTTTTTTATAAAGGGATACTGCATCTTTAAAACACATAAAATAGTAAGTCACCCGTATTCTACTTACAGATAGTAGGAGTAAGAATAGTAGCTCCTCCTGGCAAGCAAATCATAGACAGTGGAAAAAGAGAAGCAATGGTGAATGAAAAGCGTGACTCTGTCACATCCAACAAAGCAGAGAAATGTGTGTTTAAAAAAAAAGTTGAAAAATTCATGTTTCTTTGGTTAGCATTTCAACTTGCTCATGCACAAACTAGCCTTATGTTGCCATGCAATTAAAAACAAAACAAAACCAAACCAAAATTAAAAAACCCTAGCGTATAAAAATGATTTGTTTTTTAGAAAGATCACTTGAGAAAATTACATGCTGAGATTTCACTTATTGCCAAAAATTTTGAAAATTAAATGGATTGTGTAATTTCAACATGCAGTTCACCATAATATAATGATTACCGCCTAGATGTCATGACAAATGAACAGCTGTGTACAAATCTTGTGCAGCAGATATGCTTTTTACTTTTCAGTCACAAAAAATTAGGTTCCATCAATAAATACATTTAATCAGAAAACAAATTCTTGTCATTCACTTTAACATATTTATCAGTACACAGTTGTATACATATATGTTTGTATGCGTACTATGCGTAGCTATATGAGTACACACATTTTAAAGAAAACTGCACATTTCCGGATATGTGTGTACTGGCATATCCACCACACATTTCCTGAATGCAAACATATGCTTTTTATTTTTAAATCTTACAGTTGAAAATGCTGATGTAGTCATGCTAAGCATTAAAGACATGGAAGGTAAACAAATGGAAGGAAATGAAGGACATTTGGAAATAGTCCAACAATGATTTTGAAAATAAAAATGGCATTGCTTGTTAAAGATGCAGTATCCCTTTTCTTAGCTGGTTTGATTACTCCAGTAGAAGTCTTTAAAAGCTGTTAAGAGCTTCATTCAGAAAAACTTCAAACCAATTTGTACAAAATGATCAGGCAAAGCCCAAAACATCTCAAGCTCATGAACAAAACTGCTTAGTACTCCATTTTCCAATAAAATGTAATGCTGCATTTAATCAGTTTGAGATAGCGGTGGCTGTGCATATGACTTAATAAACCAATAAAAATGCAGAAACCATGGTTTTATTGACTTTTCCATCTAATAAGCTGTGGTCAATTCGGGTACCAAAAGGGATACTACATAATGGATCACTGAATAGGTACACTACAGAGGGTGATTCAGACGGATCGGTTTTCAGTCCCACCACAACTAAGTGAAGTGTGTTTTCGTATGTGTGAATGTGTCAGAGTTTTTACAGCTGTTTCTGCCTTCATTACATGAATTGACCTAGCTCACTAGATGGACTGATTTAACTCAGGAACACAGTTGTTCTGTGCTTTTTGTAAGAGACCTTGACTAAAGCTGGTATAGAAAAAGTGCCCATTTGCACTAAAAGCTGAGAGAGAGACATCGACAACATATGCAATAGACAATCAGTTAAACTATCGTGATGGAAAGTTGCCAAACATTAAAGATTCAGTAAGCAGGTTAATTTCTCACCTATTTAAAATACAAAATAGTACAGGAGTTTAGAAATATTATGTGCTATAGAATGATGATAATTTCTAAAAGGATACTGCCTTCACAGGTTCTGAGGAGGGAAAGGGGGAAAAAGGGAAATTTAAAAATATCACTTCACAGATATAATTAACTCTGGTCAAACAATTCATAGCAAAAAATTGAGCCTAAAAGGACTCTGAGTGGAAGAGGCAAAAACAATAAGAAAAATGTACACATGGATTTGTTTGTTTGTTTGTTATTTGCAAAACTAGTCAATCACATCTGGAAGTGACTGACACACTGTAGTGTTAGTTGGTCTCTCTCTCACACACAAACACACGTGCACACACAGAGAATTTTCTATTAAATGTAAGGGGACCACTGTAACACTCACTAAGATGATACTTCCCAGCACATACCATGCTACAAAGCTACAATATAGAGATTTCCTCCTGAAAGTTGAAAAACAACTTCACTTTTGTTTTTCAAAAGTCGTGTAAATAAAGAAAGCTGGCTGACTGTATGTCTTTTTTGTACATGATGAGTTGGACCTTTTGCATATGTGTAAATTGTCAGCCACAGAGGTAAACAACAGAGAAAAGTAAAAGCACTTTTGGGAAAAATCACATATGTAGCTAACTAACACACAACACTATAAGCATACCTAATGTTTCTAATGCAGACGTTTCTTCTCCAAGTTATATATCTCCAGGGATAATTGTAAAAAGGCAATAAATTAAAAAATCTAATGCAAACCAGCAATGATAACATATAGAATGATCTTAATCTACAAAAATAATAGTAAGCTGCATTTCAAAAGAATATATGCAACAATCACAAAAATACTTTTTATTATAACTTCTGCAAAAGGCAAGGGAATGCAACGCACACACCATGGGAAGGCAAAGGGCTCGTTCTATCCAAGAGAAATCAGCTTGTGCTACGTGAAGGGGAACTGCCAGGGACAGGGTGCACAGAGGGAGAGGAATTCATTTCTATACAATAACTACAGAATTATAGGACATATTATGGACTTCTATGCCAGGTTAAAAGAGTTGCAACTACTGGGAAGGCTAGGCTTCGAAACACTGACCAAGCAATAGGATTGCACAAGTTACTACAGGTAGGAGGATTGGGATGCAGGGATAGCATTGAACAATGCCAGAAGATGGCGATATTGCTTACTGTCTAAGAAAGCACTGAAAAAAATTTAAATTCACTCAAATTAATACACTTTTAAACAATTTCATGCACTAAGGACTCACTAGATAATTTTACAGTGATGCAGTATGACTTTTAAGAAAAAACTCCAGGTTTACAAAAGCATAAATAGAGGTATAAAATTACATTATTTTGCAAGCTAGGTAACATACAAATACAAATAACTCATTAGAGCTGCATAGAGAAAATAATATTCATTAAGTGGTTAAAACATGAAAAGTGCAATAAGCTATTATTTTTTCTTTGCTTTAAAAAATAAAAAAGGCACCATGAATTTCAATTCCACCCACTTTAACAATCTGTACATTCTTCCATCTCCAACTTAAAAATCCTTGGAAATAAATAACTATGGGAAAATGTATAGTTATCAGAATCTTAAATAGAAAGAAATCCTATCTTTAAAGATATCCTAAGAATCACAGAAAAACCGAAAGAAAACACAAGGAACTAATCAAAAAATCGACCAAAAGGACCTACCAGTCCCAAAACTTTTTTTTTTTCTAAAGACCTGTAAAAAACATTCTTTTAAAATTGTTTGATAAGGAGGGGGGAAAAAAAAAGATCAATCAGCACAGATAATTTTCTTACCTTTTTTTCACAATCAATATGACAACAAGGAGAAGTAGGATGAATACCAGAATTCCAGCACTTATTCCTGCTATTTTCACCACTCGATCTGTTTGTTTAGCGGGATCCGGAATCACCTCAGGTTCTTCTGTTGCTGCTGCTAAATTAATTTAAAAAAGAAGTTACTTAAATGTGTAAGCACTAGAGACAAGGAAATAATTATTGGTGATAATTTTCAAATATGTGTGTGTATTAATAAAGTAGTCAAAATATAGATACAGGCATCATGTGTTTAAACATCTAGACATATGTATGTAGACACTCTATAAATTTAACAGAACCATAGAATAAGCATAGTCAAAAGGGACCCACAAGAATCACTGAGTCCAGCTCTTGGCCTTGCACAGAACCATCCTCAAAAGTCACACCATGTGCCTGAGGGTTTTGTACTAACACTTGAGCTCTGTCAGGCTTGGTGCTGTGACCCTGGGGAGCCCATTCCAGTGCCCAACCAGCCTCTCGGAGAAGAACATTTTACTAATACCCAACCTAACCCTCCCAGCTTGAGGCCATTCCCTCAGATCCTGTCACTGGGCACCAGAGAGGAGAGATCAGTGCCTGCCCCTCTGCTTCACCTCACAAGAAGTTGTAATTGTAATGAGGTCTCTCCTCAGTCTCCTATAGGCTGAACAGACCAAGTGACCTCAGCTGCCCCTCATGCAGCTTCCCCTTCAAGGCCATCACCATCTTTGTTGCCCTCCTTGCAACAGGAAGTATATGTGTATGTATACAGCTGAGTAAATAAATAAATAAACAATCAAACAAACAAATATATATATGTATATATACACACCTCCACACAGGCAGAAGTGTTTATGTACCTGGATTTCCAAACAAGTTACTGTATTAAAAAGCAGAAGACAAAGCAGAGACAATCTATCAACTTACCACCATTACTTCATTTAATGTTATTTTTTTTTCAGATATTAAATATGGAATATTTAACACTGAATAGTAAGAAAACATTTACGCACAAATAGGAAGACACTTTTTTCCAAGCCGCAGTGTGAACCCTAAACTGCAGTACTTCTGTCCTCCATGCAGTTTCAGTCCACCTTTGTACATTAATTCACCTTACAGCATCTGGTCTGAGATCTGCATTCTACTGGGAATTTTGATTCTCTAAATAAGGTAATCCACAAAGCCAAGCCTAAAGTCAGCAGTAGTTTCATTTCTGTTTATAAGCCCTGAAAGATACCACACAAACCACTGTTCTACAGAGAGATGAAACCAGTCTGTAACACAACTGAGTGGGCTGAGGCTACAGGTTACAGCAGAAAGAAAAATAGAATATACATGAAAGTGCACAGCCATTCAGTCTGCACCTCTTTGCATAACAGCCTAGTGTAAAAAGGGTCAAGAACAGGAGCTTTTCCAGCCTGGTAAAAATATGAAAAATATAAATAGGTTTCAGCAAGGGGTGAAATCACTTGAGATGTTTACTTGTAGAATAGAAAATGGCTTTCCAGTTCTCTAGTTCCTGCTTTCTAAGGCTGTGGCCTTTCTTCTACTCACTAGCATGAACAGGTACATGTGCTTACTCTCCCTCTGGCCCTTCTTCTCTCACTCTCCACCCAGCATGCAGCAGATGCCACTTAACCTCTCTCCTCAAAGCATCTTCATGTGGAATAAGTTACAAGCTTTTGATACCATCATACTTATGTCATTACACAGAAAGTGTCCTTTAGTCTGAAACTAGGATGCTTCTCAACAGATCACCAAAAGCAGCAGGACAAAAACCAAGGTGAAGTCATATGAGATAAAGGCTTCTGCTTCCCTGAAAATCAACTCAATTCAGAAAGCTAGTCATTATCAGGGATAATTGGTATCCAATACTTTCTGGGTTTAACCATGTTACACAGATAATTTCTATTCGTATTCCATGTGCAGGAACCCACAGTACCTTTTGAGGGAAGGATAATGCTGTTGTTTAAAATTACTCTTTATTACTTATTTGTGTAACCTTCATCTCTGCAGTATTTGAACCACATACTAACAACTTACCCTCAGAAAAACCTTCTGAGTTAGGAACATGCTCTCTCCCAGACACCCACACGAGAGCTAGACAGACAGTGAGAGATCTGGCAGGGCTTTAATCATAAAACTTAATCATCATCGTAAGAATTCATCATTATAATCATCTCTCTCACCTACAGCTTGAACTCTATCTGCTGAGAAATACTCAATGTTTCCTTCTGTATGTAAATTCATGCCTGCATGCACACTTGCATACATAACCTGTGAGGATTGAATACTATGTATTTTGTTTGCATTATATGTGTTGTTAAGGTGTCAAGGGACAAAAGTAGGGATCAGGCAGGAGATGTGTGCATGTACAACACACACTAGCTAGAATTAATGTTGTATGCACATATGATGTTGTCTAACAGAGGAAATGGGGGGCATGACTTTTGAGGCAGAACTGGAAGATGAAGGTATTCAGCATTCTCAATGCTTAAAATGAATCAACTCCCAGTCCAGTATTATCTGGGCTGGATGTGACAAATGTGAATGAACATTTGACAAGCAGTAGAGCCAAAAGGCCAATCAGTAGAGTCAAAGGACAAATCTAAGATAAATATAAATGGCTTTATACGCCAATGGGGAAAAAAAAGTAATGTTTGCTGTATGGAGTACTGAGAAACAACAAGGACATGGGAAGGGTAAAGAGGGAGTGCACAGGGACGGGATATTTGCTGTGTCTGGAATTGTACAATGTGAGTGCAGCTGGCCAGCTCTGACCTAGAAAAGGTAAGAAATACCCAACCTGCAAAATAACTAAGGCTGGAGCAAGAGATTTAGTTGTGTGGATGGAGATTTAAGGCCAAGTCTCTGAGAGATTTCAAAATATGAATGATAGGGATTGACCTCAAGATGCACTTCAAAACTTGAAGGCTCAAAAATACATTCAACAGTACAGGCTTTGAGCTTGGATCAGGAAAGTGGTATTTTCAAAGGAGTATTACTGATGGCAGAGTGAAGGGGAAAGAATGACAGACCTGTTTCATACCTCCTTGGAGAAAGACAGGACCCTTATGACTTGATAGAGCAAGCTGCAATATATGTGCTTCTCAGAGTCATGTTTAAAATTATTGCATGGCCACAAACACAGCTGTTTCATTCAGAAAAGTTACTTTAGAAAAACAACTATCCACATCTCAGAAAATCTGAAGGAAAGGTTACCAAGGGTGTTTACATATTTGGCTAACTTAGGAACAGGTGTTTAATTATATACACTCTAGGAAATAACTGGTTTCGATTATCAGTAACTTCAAAATGAAGCTCTCTGTCAAGTTTTTCAAGCAACAGTGGAAAGCCAGGAGGATATCTCCTGCTTGACCATTTGTTCTTGTTTCCTTACATTAAGGGTTTTGAAGCAAGGGACAGTAACTCATTCCATGAACTTTAAGGCTACTTATGAGATAAAGCTGGTGCCCACTAGAAATGCACCACAGAGTCCTAAATTAGTTGAGGAAAATGTCATTGAATAGTCATACACTAACCAAGTGTATAATCAGTGGAGGAGCCTCCTATATCCAAAATGCTAAAATCTACTGGCAAAATGATACCTGTCTTGCCAATGTCAACAAAAAAAAATTGCTCTGAACTTAAATGAAGACAGGATTATTACACATATATTTCCAGCAACAGATAATATATGCATTCTTTAGACTAAATGCTACATTTGGGGACTATACAAAAGCAATCATAGATACAAATCACACTGTAATCTATGTGTATTGCATGCAATGATTATTTTGAGGGAGCTGTTGAATGTAGCATAGAAGTATTTAATGAAAGTCATGAATTTGAAAGCATTTCCTATTACTTGTGTTTTCACTACAATACACTCAAAGTGTATTGTAATAACCATGTGTGATCTTACCTGTATATAACCAGAGAGAAAAATAGAGGAACCTTGTGTCTACATGTTGAACCTACACATGTAAGTGAATATCTCCTGGCTGCTGAGAATTCGAGAACAGCCAGAACTCTGAGAACTTGCTTTGTCTACCCTCTACAAAACAATCAGAATTTAGCTTTCTGAAGCAGCTCTTCTGCAGGCTGAGCTGCTGATCTTGCCAAACAAAAGAACTCAAGTAACCAAGGATTCACAAGGAACAAATCTTGCCTAACCAATCGAGCGACCTTCTGTGATGGAGTGACTACATCAGTGGGCAAGGGAAGAGTTACAGATGTCATCTATCTGGACTTTTGTAAGCCTTTGACATGGTACATGACAACATCCTAACACAAAATCTCTAAATTGGAGAGATACAATTATTTTGATAATTGGAATTAACAAACTCTATATTTCTAAAAAGGGCAAAAACACTCTAAAATCATTTAAGTTACAAAAACACCTGCTTTACTAATTTTTAATGCTCATTTTTAGTAATGTAGTCCTGCAATGCTCTCTATATATTGAACATCAGACTCTATTAAAAGGTAATTTATTGATCTGAGAAAGAACCTTGCACGGTAACAGAATCATGATCATACAAAAATGGACTCTATTGACTACTAATTCCTTTGGCCAGCCTTACTCTAATAGATAATTAATTAAGTGTTAATTTTTACTATGTCTTTGCCTTGAATATCAATATATGCATTTTTGCATTTTGATCCTGTAAATCTGAGAAGATATAACCCAACAGTTTTCAATCCGTGCAAACTCATCTTCCATTAAATTTCCAAGAAGAGTTTCTGTCCTGAAACAAAGCATTAACTACATGTTCCACATGTATAAAAATAGCTGCCTACACCGAAGCTTTATGAGCTAGACTGGGAGGTGAACACTGGATTTTAGCAACTTGTCTACTTGCCCTTCTTCTGAACTAATGAACAGCAATGATAATCATATCCCACAGTCCCACTCACAAAGTTCATAAAATAACTTAATCCAGTGATTCTGACTCTGCACATAGCCAGTAACAGTCACCATATAAGAAGTTGTTCTTCTGTTTTCATAGATAGTAGAGTATTCAATCAGTCAACTTCCATGATTAATAGCATGAAGTTCAACTGTGAACAGCACTAAATTAGACTAGTATAGCTAACTCTCTCAGGGACAGTAAAATTCTAAACAGGTGAGGTAGAGTCCATCTTCTCACAATTTCCCAATGTACTTAATTACTCTAAATTCTTTAACCACATTTTTAATAAAATGCACAAAAAAATTCAATATACACTTCTAAAATTGAGCACATGCATATTAGTTACACTAAATTTTTGAAATATACTGTGGCATAAGGAAACCAGTCATGGCATATATTTCTTTCCTGTCTTTTCCTTCCTTCTGTGGTTCAAAATTTACACAGAGCCTTGCAAAATTGTCAGAGAATTTATGATACTCAGCACAAAATCTATTCGCCTATACCTTCCCAAGAAGATGGTGTAGGAATCCAGATAATGATATTCTACTTGCTCATCCAAACACAATTATTCAAACAGAAAATTCTGGTAGGATTTTGCAGGGCTGTTTGCACGGTACCACTAAGAGAACAGCCAGCCTTCCAAATGACAGCTTTTAAATCAGAAGTTTTGAACAACATTTTTATACTTAACCTTCTCACCATACAGTTTGACTTTCTTAACATTCACAGCATTTTATTTTGGGTTTTTCTTTGTGTGAGCAAGGGAAGAAACTCAATTTTATGCATGATTAAAGCTGCTATTTTATTACACTGCATTTTCTTTGAATGTTTATTTCTGTTTATGGCAGATCTTTGAATTCTCACAAACTAGTGTTATTGCTGCATAGCTTGATATTCAAAATAGCTGTGCTCAAGATAATCTGTTCTGCACTTTTGTTATGTGACATTCAAAAACTTTTAATTAAATCCAGGAATGGCATCTGAATGAGTTCAACAAGGTAACATCATGATAACATCAAATGAAACTGAAGGTATCTCTGGAGATGTCAGTCTACTACCTGAGAAAAGGGCTTGTTGAAAAACCAGGTGAGATTTTTAGATTGGTCTGCCCTGTGTTTTAATCATCTGCCCAGAAAGACTGTTCCATTTGCATCAGTCTTGTTTTTTTACTGCTTTGCTACAGTGATAATCATTGTGCAATTAAAGAAATTTTTATAAGTCTGGAATTTAATTAATAAATTCAAATTCAGTGAAAAATCCACAACCACTTTTAGCTTTATTAAGATTTAAAAAAAGCCGGAGCTGATTCGATTTGCTGAAAACATTTTAATGTATACTTGCAGGGATCAGGGGACAGGATGTGCAACTTGTTCTAGCAGACTATGCACGATTCATAAGGTCTTGTAGATATCCTCACATGGGTCACTTGTGACCAAAAATCAGCACTACTGATTTTTCTTTCTCAAGTTGGAAGCTGAGGATTTATTTAGTGGGAAAGGAATCTCCACAATTCTCCCTTCCCTACAGCTCCTAAAGAATTTCTCTTTTGGGCTACAGCTTCTGGGAGATGAAGGCATGCTAGAAATTTACTGGGATTTGGATCAATCTAAGCTGTTGCTCCCAGGGTTCTAAATTACAGATTTTTTAGGGTGGCATTATTAGAAAGAAAAATTGTACATGACTGTGAACAGAAATTATGATTCCCTGAGCTGTGTTCTGAAGTGTCAGGTTCATCCCTGTCACCATAGTAACCAGGCACATGTCTGTCCCAAGGAAGAGAGTTTAACAATCTCTGCCAGTGAAAAGGGGGATCCCAGCCACCACCAGCCTCTTCTCTGAACTTGTCCTGAAAGGAGGGAGTAGTGAGGTGATGCTTAGATAAAATCTGCCGTCTTACATTTGTGTTGCAACATACTGTGCCAAATTTATCCTCATGTGTCCCTTGCTGGGGGAAAGGAAGAGGTGTCACCACCTTCACATGCTGCCAGCTGGCCTTGAGAAGGAGCCCTCAAGGCCCCAAAGCTTTGTGATATTAAAAGTTAAGCATTCATATGGACAAAATGATATATGACTATGTTCTCCACATAAAAGTTCATTGCTGCAGAAATTCATACAGACACTGTTTATGGGCCCCTTCTGATAGTTAATATGCAAAACCAAAATAAATACAGCTTCAGGCTAACCTCTGTTTAGTAAGATTTGGGATGGAGCTGTAGAAGTTAGAGACTCACAGCTGGCTGTGCATACAAATATGGTATCACGTAAACAGGTTACATATCCTGCTTTCAGATAATGCAGAAAAATAGCCTAAGCTTATGCTACTGGATACTTTTAAAATGATGAAGACGTAGCTTATAAATATTCATATACATTTTAATTAATTAAACAGTCTAGCACAGCATATCTTGTCCTACAATAATGATAATGCTCCCTTGAAATTCCAGTATAATATGTACATTTATGTATAAAAGACCAGTTCCTGACTAGCGTTGATAAGCCCCCTCAAATGTTGATAAATTTTGCTTTGATAAGTCATATACAATAAAAAAAACCCCAAACACATCTCTACAACTCTCCAGGACTTTCAGATCACTTAACTGATGGTACTATTTTGGTAGGAAACTCTAAGGAAAATGGAATCATGTGAACGAAGCCTCTGCTGCTATAATGGACTGAAATGAAAATTAATGAGGGCTCTGAAATCAGTAATGTCCATGAATTTATGACCAATTAGCAAAGAGTTTACCTTAATAGATTCAGAAGTATCAAGTGAAGAAAATGCTGAATCTGTTTGCCTCAGTAGCTGAGAAACCTTGGACATGAGCAAATGAGGAGACACAGGAACAATGCTGAGGAGACAATGTTCCTGCAATACTCTGCCCTGCTGTCCATGGGTCACATTGAAAGAGAAAATTAGTGCCATTAATGCATTTCTACTACATTTGCCACTAAGACGTACTTCTGGAGCCGTGTACTTTGCAGACACTTTACTATCTTTAAAACTATGGCACGGATATGATTTGGTTATGGGGAATTAGGATGTCCAGTGAATGTCATAAAGGTTTTACAGCTTTTGAATTGCAGGCTGCTATCTTCTGCCAGGAAACAGCTGTTTGTGCAGAGATAAACCAAGTTAGCTTTAAGGGAGCTGGCTCAGTGATGCAACTGTGCCCCCAGGACATAAAAAGCTCTGGGCCAATATGGATGGATGGCAACACTGACAATGCATTTTTACACAGAGGTGTGAACCGAAGTTACACTGCCAGCTTCTAGTTCAATTGGGACAGGACACAAGATAAACATGTGGACTAAGGCGTCTGAAATGGCACCTCTCAAAGAAAAGAGCAAACATGGTCAGAGGAACATGGCCTGTCCCCATCTCACAACATCACTGCCCAAGAGAGTGGAGACTCCTCCTGGTCACAGTCCATGATGAAGCACAGGTGGCTGAGCTACCTTTGGAACTTTCAACTCCAAAACATTCAGAACAAATTATTTTGCTGACTTTTTATGTGGATAAATTCAAGTCTAATCATTAGTCTACTTGACACCAGAAAATCCATGACACAACCTTTTTTCTCCCTTCCCATTCTGGACTGCCTTAGCTTCAAACCAAATAACAAATATTTGAAAGGAATCAGGATACCATATTTCAGGGGTCTGGTACTGTGTTTTTTCAACCTTTGAAGTTCTCTTTCAGATCATTGTTTCTAAATTGTCAACAACAGTGCAAAGGCTGGAGATTTACATGAAAAAATCCTAATCTGTGTGTTAACCCTCATAAAGTTTTAGAATCCTATAGATCTTCTAAAATATAAACTATTGGACATATTAAGTGCTTGTTATAAAGCATCAGATCTCATTGTGCAACAGCTGCATGTTTGAAATATTGAAAAATTCAGAGAAATACCTAATGATATTTTTTTTTTTTTTGAAATATGGTTAATTGTCTGTATCTTGCAAAAAAAATTTCAAAATCAGATTTTCTTGAGCAGTTTGATGTGTTTCTTTTAGTAGCCAATATGGAAGTAGAGATCTAAAAATTCAAACAAAATTTTTTCATGGCATGTGTACTAACAGACCTTGAAAAGGGTATGTAAAAATAAATGTAGAAATACATAACACGCATACGGTGAAGTATTGGACTGAAACAATGAAATATAAACCACTACTGCTCTCTGATTTTCTGGAAAGGGGTATTAGCTAGGAATGATCCTCTGATCTACCTCATCAACAAGCCATTTAAAGCTGCTTATTGGATGGACTGCTACCATTTCTTAAGGTCACTCTGATTATTTCTCTTTTAAGCACAAAGACCTGTTGTTAGACCTGTTGCAGCCTTTTTTCCTGGGAACATATAAAAGCGTCAGCTAATGAGATAATTTGTTAAGTTAGTGTTTGGCTACATTACAAATCAATCAACTTTCAACTTTTACTCTAAACAAACTGCCTTCTAAAACATGTGTTTTTAAAGATAAAATCTCTCTTGATGATATAAAATTTCAACTGTGCAAGACACTGCACTGTAAAATTACCTGGTGTTGACAATTAGTCCTATATGGCTTGTTAGCTCAGAATTAATTATGGCTTGTTAGCTCAGAATTAATTCTTAAAAGAAAATTATTTAAAAAGCAATGTTTGGTAGCAAATATAATGCCTCATCTTTCCACCACATAGGATTTAAGAAGTTTAGCAGAGAAAGTAAATTATCATGATCATTATTGCTTATATGACATGGTTTATGTGGAAAAATAGTACTCTCAAATGCCTGAAGTTACATTTAGCTATGTTTATTCAAAATAACATTCTATTAATAACTTCTGCTAATTTAAGCAACTATAAAATTGCAAGTGAGAATTTACTGGTAGTGTAGGAGTTGCAGAGTTAATGCAGAGCTGTGTAATTACACTGAAAGAAATAAGGACAGCTTAAGTTTTCTCCACCAGAAAAGTGCAAACTCTCACCCTGAACGATAGCTCAAAATACAGAAAATGCGATGAAAAATTTTCTTATATCAAATGCAGTGCTAATAACATTGTAGATGGAATCAAAAGATGGAGGCAATGAAGAACAAAAATGGTCTTTCCTTTATTCTTTCCAAAAAAACAAACCCATACAAATTAAAGTTTATATAGTACTAAATCTAGCCTTTGATAGCAGCCATCAGTTGTTATTTGCCATTCAGAATGGTGGAAGGTGAGAAAATAAACAGAACCCTCCAAGAAAACAAGTGGTTAATTCTTCCTTTGGGGGTAGGGCCTAGTTT